>NW_027467782.1:54147244-54371679 GCF_004210375.1 Tachypleus tridentatus
CCAGTCACAACTGATATTGCGCTGTTTCCAGTCAGTGATAATTAGTCTAGAGGTAATAAAGGTATTTTAACGAAAGGATACTAGCTGTAACTGGAGTGGTACGTTGTTGTAAATCCATGAAAATATAAAAGCAGATGTGACATTAATTAGTTCTGTGGTTAATCACAAAAAATTTAAATTTATTTAAGGAATGTCACGTTATCCTCGTTACTGTAGGTCTGTAGCTGATGTAGAAACCTCTAGTTGTAGCTGATGTAGAAACATAGTTGTAGCTGATGTAGAAACTTAGTTGTAGCTGATGTAGAAATTTAGTTGTAGCTGATGTAGAAACGTAGTTGTAGCTGATAGAAACTTGTTGTAGCTGATATAGAAACTTTGTTGTAGCTGATGTAGAAAACGTAGTTGTAGCTGATGTAGAAACGTAGTTGTTGCTGATGTAGAAACGTAGTTGTAGCTGATGTAGAAACTTAGTTGTAGCTGATGTAGAAACGTAGTTGTAGCTGATGTAGAAACTTAGTTGTAGCTGATGTAGAAACTTAGCTGTAGCTGATGTAGAAACTTAGTTGTAGTTTATGTCGAAACGTAGTTGTAGCTGATGTAGAAACTTAGTTGTAGCTGATGTAGAAACTTAGTACTTGGTATAAACTTAAAGTATTATGACAAGAGCTACGTATGCGAATATTTTCAATTTACAAAATATGTGAAATTATTTTGTCCATCTCCGAATTTTAATAAACTCCACCTGTCTTAAAGAAAGATATTTCATAAAATGAAATAAATTTGCCATGGATACCTTATAGCTAATTATTTTAAAGTGTTGTTTTTATACATTAAACAGAATAAAAATATTATGTTCAACTCTAGAATGTTTAGTATTCGGTAAGACACTTATTTAATATTTACCCCGTTTCGAACTCTTCAGTAACGCTATAAATTAGTTTCGTTCTAACTCTATAACTTAAATAGTTGTTATCTTTGGTATACGACCCCCAGTGACTGTTTGTGAACTTACAACACTAGAAACCGGGTTTCGATACTCCTAGCGAGCAGAGCAGATATAGTTTATTGATGTAGCTTAACTGTTAAACAAAGAAACTTTAAACTGCAGTCGCGAGTCTCCGCTGTTAACTGATGATGTACATCAATCATGAAAGAGACTAGTTCCTTACTGTTATTTAGTTATACTACGCTTTAGTTATACATTCTGCTTGACTAAGTGTGAAGTGTTTGTTTTTCTTGAAATAGAACATTTCATAGCTTAGAAACTGACGAGGCGCGAAAAATAGTCTTGTAATTGAATCGCTATAGATTTAAATCCCTTAAAACGAAAAACAAAGAACAGTTATTACATGATCTACGAACGATAATATTCAATATGTCTCATCTAATTAAAACCACTGATTTTGTTCTTTCTCTATACATTAAAATGCACTTCATTTTGTAAACGTTATTTTTACTCCCGTCCAAAACAAGAGTTTTTATTAAAGAAAATAAAAATGGTAATCCTCGCTTCTCGCTACTTTACTGACAAGTGTAACCGAACGGAGAATGCTTACAATTTGACATTGATTAATAGCGTATTATATTAGTGTAATGCCATCTAGTGTAGCGAAATATGATTAAATACGTAGGAGACAATAACAATAATTTCTTTTACCGATAGATGGCACAATTTAAACAGCAATAAAACACAAGAAGTTTGAAACGATATTTGCCGTGATACAACATTAAGCAGCTGAAATATCAGTTGTTCGAATGTCAACTACCCAAAGTTATAGACATAAAGTGTAATTTAAGAAATAAATAAACAACTTTAAATACCCTGCGGGCTATTTATTTTAATGTGTGTTTTTTTTTATATAAAGTTAACAATAAACAGAAATGTAAGAAATACTACCAGTTTTGAAACCACGTGCTCTGTACCACTTAACCCTAAAGACACGTAAAGCACACAGCCTGCATCAGTTAACCCTAAAGGCTTTCATATAAAGCACATACCTGTACCAATTAATTACGGTTCGATATTCAATTGTCTGATTCTTCCAAAACAGCGTTGCTCTAACCACATACATCGGATAGAACAAAACGAAGTCTCGTTGACTGTGTACTAGTTCCATAACATGTATGTGGAGTCATAGTTGACTTTGTCTGACAACTGGTTTTAAAACCGAAAATATGAAACCCAATACAGCAAAACAATTATCCAAATACTTATAATAATATAACGGTTTGTTTTTCAAATACATCTTAACTACAACTTGTCGAAAATCAAAATTGTTTGGTTTTGAATTTCGCGCAAAGCTACACGAGTGCTCTGTCTCACCAAACATGTTCGCCCTTTCAGCCGTGGGAGCTTTATAATGTGATGGTAAATCCTACTATTCGTTGATAAAAGAGTAGCCTAAGAATTGGCGGTGGGTGGTGATGACTAGTTGCCTTCCCTCTCGTCTTACACTGCGAAATTAGGGACAGCTAGCACAAATAGCCCTCGTGTAGCTTTGCGCGAAATTCAAAAATAAACATTTCGTAAGACGTACAGATGAATAAAACTAAGACGGTGATGCTGGACTGTGAATACGAAAATTTGTGGTTCGTCCCACTTATTTAAAATCTTCAGTTTGAGATCTTGGTGGGAAGATGATGGTGAGCTCCCTTGTTTTATAAGAGTAGCCAAAGAGTTGGCGGTGCATGCTGTTGCCTAGCTGCCTTCCTGGTAGGCTATCAGCAGCAGACAAGCTTCGTTCGTGTCGTTAAACTAATTTAACATTCTAAACAAATTAAAGAAGCAGTAAGAGAATCGAATCACTTGTTAGGCTTACAAATGTTCCGACAAACACCAAAGTATAGGTAGTATCTGTCTGACAAACATCAAAGTTCATATCGATAACTGTCTGAAAAACAACAAAATATAGATAGAGAACTATACATACGTAGATAGCTAACAAACACTGCTGTTTATATAAATAGTTGTCTGACAAACACCAAAATTTATTTAACTGGCTGTCTAGCAAACACCAAAGTTTACATAAATAGCTGTCTGGCAGGTTTATGCAGATAGCTGTGTGACAAACATCAAGGTTTTCATACATAACTGTCTGACAAACAACAAGCTTTAGCAGAAGAACCAGCCAAGTTGTGATGAAATACTGTGTGACAAACATTGAAACAAACATAGTTGTTGTCCAGCACATTTGAGATTATTCTTATGCACACCAACCATAATTCTTGTAAATTAGTTACAGATAAATTTTTCTGGCTATTCGACATTCTAGACATAAAATGTATGTTGTCATAATTATCTTACAATTAAATAAATTAATTGGATTTTCGAATGATAACTAAAACAACCCTAAACACAAAATAAACTATTGAAATCAAAATTTCTTACTTACGTCTCTAAATCTATTACCATTATTAAAAAAAAACAGTTAGAACCTTCGAGTCTGTTCTTCAAACTTGGAAAGTGATAGAGTTTTAAATGGTTTTAAAATATATATATATTCCAATATTATTTCTTTTATTACAGCTTTCTCAACCTGTCACGAGATGGCAGCGTTCCTCTACTAAGAAATATCTTTCGCACACCAGTTTGAACAAAGAGCTCTTTCTGCACTTAGGACCACCAAAATATAATTTCCATCGTACTAAGTACTTGATAAATAAATAATGAATTTATAAGACGAAATAGATTGTCTTATGGCAGTATTAAATTAACAATAAATAATATTAGACATGCCCTTTAACCTCATACTGCAATTTAGATAGATTTTGTATGTCTTTAAAACCTTACTTTGGTTTGAATTTCGCGCAAAGCTACTCGAGGGCTATCTGCGTTAGCCGTCCCTAATTTAACAGTGTAAGATTAAAAGGAAAGCAGCTAGTCATCACCACCCACCGCCAACTCTTGGACTACTCTCTTTTACCAACGAATAGTGGAATTGACCGTAACATTATAACGACTCCACGGCTGAAAAGACGAGCATGTTCGTGTGATGGGGATTGAACCCGCGACCCTTGGATTACAAATCAAGTGCTTTAACCACCAGCCCATGCCGGGCCAAAACCTTATTTAACCATGGTACTGTACTTTTACAACGTTTTAGTACTATTAAACCATAATGCCTCGATCGTGTATAAAGCTTTTCACACTGTTTCATGATAGTATTGTAATAGTTTTATCATATTTTGTGTTTCATTTATAGACAGTTATATTCTAGAACTTTCACGAACACTCTTGAAACATCAAACAACACGAAATCTAACCAAGATATCCCAGAAATCATAAACTTATATCATGAAAAGTCACGAGCGTGGTTCTAATAAGTCACGCAGTTAGATATCTGAAGTAACAAACTTGAGTTCAAAACGTGACGTTCTATGATATAGAAAAGTCACATTTTCAAAGGTCACTTGCTTTAAGCTGAGAAATCACGTGCTAACTCGGTGAAGATCTCGTAATGTTACCAAGAGAGTCGTCTGCTTAAATTGGGAAAGATGATAAGTGAATAACTTCGAGTAGAAGTACTGTATTATTACATATTACTCTAGTGTTCCATTTCGTTAACAAAAATTACAACAGTATCCAATCTGATGAAACTTTGCAGAATGGACGGCAACTGTCTGTTGTGAAGACACAAGTGTAGAGGACGATGTCTTCCGCCTTTCGTCTCTGTTTTCTTCTGGTAGTAAATCACAACCCGACACGGTTTAAGAAACTACTGACAGACCACAGATGGGTTTAGCTCAGTGTTATCTCGTTTCTCTGTGTTCTTCTGGTAGTAATTCAACACTAAAACACTTTAAGAACCTACTGACAGCCCACAGACGGGTTATTAAAAAGTCTTCTTGTACTCAGATATGGAAGCTGTGATTGGTCTTACTGTCCACGGGTTTTGCTGTGTACGTTGTTACCGTGAATCGAATGATTTATGATCGTAGCTAGGCAGGAAAATATATATCCTTCCCTAAACTGATCTATACGGAAAAATTTTAGCATTAGATTACATATTGAAAACAAAACATGTATAATAATTCATTTATCGTTCGATAAAGCAACGCATAACTCTGCTTCCGCGTGGGCTGGACTTCAGTCAAACTTCAATCAAGCCTCTAGTGCACTAAAAGTTAAATACAAGTATTAGGTGATGATATAATCTGAATATGAGATTATACTGTTTGTTTTTGAATTTCGCGCAAAGCTACTCGAGGGCTATCTGCGCTAGCCGTCCCTAATTTAGCAGTGTAAGACTAGAGGAAAGGAAGCTAGTCATTACCTCCCACCGCCAATTCTTAGGCTACTCTTTTATCAACGAATAGTAGGATTGACCGTACATTATAACGCCCCCACGGCTGAAAGGGTGAGCACGTTTGGTGCAACGGGGGTTCGAACTCGCGACCCTCAGATTACGAGCCAAACGCCTTAACCCACCTTGCCATGCCGGGCCTGAGATTATACTGAATTAAAACGTTTGATTAAGAAACACAAACATGAGAGGATCATAACGTTTCCAATAACAACTAAACACAGAGTTTTACTCTTTCCTCGTTAACGTCATACTAATAAGAATCGGTCTAATATAGTGTTATATCAACAATATTAACGTTAAAATTGAGTTTCGGTACCCGAAATGGGCACAGCACAGATAATCCTTTATGTAACAAGCAACTTAAGAATATTACGTCACATTAGTGCGGAGTTACTGTGTTTTCTATCGTTTCGTATCATTTATTTGTCTCAATGTACGACGGTTTACCATTGATCTGTTTAGTACGACTTCCACCAAGAAAAAATATTTATTTTTTTATGGCGATTCATTTGAAAACGAACTGTTTCAGGTCTTTGTTACATATCTTCCTGATACTGTTTAGGCTTAGAATTCATTCTGTAGAGCTTCAGAAACAGGCGTTATAGGAGCATCCATTTTCATATTCATGATACCATTGAAATATCTCACAAGTAAATTCAAAGTAAAAATAACCTTCCAATGTCTAAACAACAAATACCAATATGACATTATCATAAGTGGTTGAAATATAACACGTAAAGACAAGCCGATTTTCACTACTGGGGTCAGTTCTTACAGAAAAACGTAAAGAAACTGGTATATTATTAATGAAAACAGGTTTATCTGGTTTAATGTTGTGGAAAAACAGACATTATTATTGAAAATAGGTTTCTGTGATTTACTATAACTGAAGCATGCAAAAAACAAAATGTTTTATAGTGAAGTAACTGTTTCAGAACGTTAGGCTTAGAATAAGGAAAATTATTACTCATGACAGGGCAGTTCATCCATGTCCCAATAAAATCATGAGAAACCCTATTAACCCGAGTTTTCTACTTTATAAGTTCTCTAATTAATATTATCAAACTTATTAGTAATTTCATCCTAAGAAACGTTTCATGTTTCACTTTGCTCTAAAGTTATTCATGTCGATTTTCGTGGTTCCGACCAGATTTACCTGATATTTCTTGGCAACGTGCCAGATTATTGTTACGTATGTATTTACTTAATTATGTAACCATTTGTTGCAGAATACATTCTCTGACATTCGACAGGCACGTAACCAAAGTTTATACTAAACAACACTTTAACCCACTGAACTCTCAGATTGTACCAGTGTTATAAATAAAACTGAAAACTGTGAAGTCACAGAAGCGTAAAAATAACACCTGAGGAACAAAAAAGGAACGTATTGTACTTAAGACCAAAGTACAGATTTTATCTTCTCTTCTTTAGTCATTTATTATCAAACTTAACAGATACTGTTACTCGCACCTTTAGTGAAATGTAAGCATATAATGGTCGCTGTTTTCACTTTATATTCATTGTTTGATTATTAAACGTCATAACTGCAATCTTTACTGTTTTATTACCGTACTCAACAGGTACTGTTTTATCCTCGTCTTTACCGTTTTATTACCGTACTCAATAGGTACTGTTTTATCCTCGTCTTTACTGTTTTATTACCATTACTCAATAGGTACTGTTTTATCCTCGTCTTTACCGTTTTATTACCGTACTCAATAGGTACTGTTTTATCCTCGTCTTTACTGTTTTATTACAGTACTCAACAGGTTTTGTTTTACCTCGTCTTTACTGTTTTATTACCGTACTCAATAGGTACTGTTTTTATCCTCGTCTTTACTGTTTTATTACCGTACTCAACAGGTACTGTTTTATCCTCGTCTTTACCGTTTTATTACCGTACTCAATAGGTACTGTTTTATCCTCGTCTTTACTGTTTTATTACAGTACTCAACAGGTACTGTTTTATCCTCGTCTTTACTGTTTTATTACCATTACTTCAATGGTACTGTTTTATCCTCGTCTTTACTGTTTTATTACCGTACTCAACAGGTACTGTTTTATCCTCGTTTTTACTGTTTTATTACTGTACTCAATAGGTATTGTTTTATCCTCGTCTTTACTGTTTTATTACCGAACTCAATAGGAATACTGTTTTATCCTCGTCTTTACTGTTTTATTACCGTACTCAACAGATAAAAATTGTTTTATCCTCGTCTTTACTGTTTTATTACTGTACCAATAGGTGTACTGTTTTATCCTCGTCTACTGTTTTATTACCTGTACTCAACAGGTAAATTGTTTTATCCTCGTCTTCTACTGTTTTATTACCGTCCTCAATAGGTTGTACTGTTTTATCCTCGTCTTTACTGTTTTATTACCGTACTCAACAGGTGTGTTGTTTTATCCTCGTCTTTACTGTTTTATTACCGTCCTCAACAGGTACTGTTTTATCCTCGTCTTTACTGTTTTATTACCGTACTCAACAGGTACTGTTTTATCCTCGTCTTTACTGTTTTATTACAGTACTCAACAGGTACTGTTTTATCCTCGTCTTTACTGTTTTATTACCGTCCTCAACAGGTACTGTTTTATCCTCGTCTTTACTGTTTTATTACCGTCCTCAACAGGTACTGTTTTATCCTCGTCTTTACTGTTTTATTACCGTACTCAATAGGTACTGTTTTATCCTCGTCTTTACTGTTTTATTACCGTCCTCAACAGGTACTGTTTTTTATCCTCGTCTTTACTGTTTTATTACCGTCCTCAACAGGTACTGTTTTATCCTCGTCTTTACTGTTTTATTACCGTACTCAATAGGGTACTGTTTTATCCTCGTCTTTACTGTTTTATAACCGTACTCAACAGGTACTGTTTTATCCTCGTCTTTACTGTTTTATTACCGTCCTCAACAGGTACTGTTTTATCCTCGTCTTTACTGTTTTATAACCGTACTCAACAGGTATTGTTTTATCCTCGTCTTTACTGTTTTATAACCGTACTCAACAGGTATTGTTTTATCCTCGTCTTTACTGTTTTATAACCGTACTCAATAGGTGCTGCGTTCTCCTCATATTGACTGTTTACTTGCCAGGATATATGAGTGTCGTATTCTCACAATGGGCTATCTAAGTTTTGCCCACCACTGATATTGAAAGCCGGTATCTAGCGTATGTCTGTAGACATACCGCTGTGCCACTATTTTACTGCCAGCTTTGATAGGTGTTATGATGGCGACTGTTTTCCTTAAATAGTTTCTATATTTCTAAAGCTGAATTCTAAGTATAGAAATGTGTACATAACACCGTGTAGTGCTATTCACGTGCACTACTAACACGTGTATACATAACACCGTCTAATGTTATTCACGTGCACTACTAACACGTGTATACATAACACCGTCTAATGTTATTCACGTGCACTACTAACACGTGTATACATAACACCGTCTGATGTTATTCACGTGCACTACTAACACGTGTATACATAACACCGTCTAATGTTATTCACGTGCACTACTAACACGTGTATACATAACACCGTCTAATGTTATTCACGTGCACTACTAACACGTGTATATATAACACCGTCTGATGTTATTCACGTGCACTACTAACACGTGTATACATAACACCGTCTAATGTTATTCACGTACACAGCTAATAAGTGTTATTTTCGTTTTCTTTCTTATGCTTTGTAAACTGTAATAAGTTGGAAACAAGAGAGAGGGCGTCGTTGTCGCTGCTGAGATTTGCGTGACGTGAGGAACGTGCGGGAACGATAGGTTCTCCCATTGGTAAATATAGAAGAGAGAAGCTCGTGGGACTAGCTAGTTCCCGCCTCTTTTTTAACCATACGAAATGCTGGCTTTTAATTGTAAAAACAAAAAAATTGTTTGTTGTTTTAATAAATAAATTATTTGCCACTTGTCGAGACTGTTTCACAAACTCGCTTACCTAACATCACCCTCCCGTACCATTCTCTGATTAAATTAAGAGAGACGTACTTGTCGCAAACTGGTCTTTCTCAACGGCAGATAGTATGAGCCAGTATAGTATATTTGTAACTTAGAAAGCCAATCTCTCTTTCGGGCTTATTTATAAATCTATTGAACAAAATAACATTAGACAAATAAACAGAAACATGAAATATTTATTTTTAGTCTGTACAGAGAACTATTTATAGGTTTACATGTTGTTTCTTAAACAGAATGTGTGTGTAATATTACACAGGTAGTGGCATAATTCCTGTTCTACTCGGTGACAGAGAACATCCATTTTACGTTTTCTCTTGGCCCGACATGGCCAAGCGCGTTGAGGCGTGCGACTCGTAATCTGAGGGTCGTGGGTTCGCATCCGCGTCGTGCCAAACATGTTCGCCCTCCCAGCCGTGGGGCGTTATAATGTGACGGTCAATCCCACTATTCGTTGGTAAAGAGTAACTCAAGAGTTGGCGGTGGGTGGTGATGACTAGTTGCCTTCCCTCTAGTCTTACACTGCTAAATTAGGGACGGCTAGCATATATAGCCCTCGAGTAGCTTTGTGTGCGAAATTCCACAGACCAAATCAACGTTTTCCCTTTGGCAAACGATACAATTTCTTTTCTGCAATAATTATTTACTGTCTACTCAACGAAACGTCGGACAAACATGAAGAAAACTACATGTCGCTTGGTGGGCAAACATAAAATTATGGTTCGCTTATTAAGGTATCTTCTGGAGATCTTTGAAAATTTCTTTTCACTAGATGTCGAGTTTACAATACAATGGAAAACTTCAGAAAACCTGTCTCTTGAATGGCAAGGGAAGACCCACGTGGGTAGTGAATCAGGCTCTGGGGTCAGAACTATCTACACACCTTGTTGTTCTTCCACGAGACATGAGTTCCGGCTGTAACTAGACGAGTGAATAGTAAGTTTCAAACTACCACTAGTTCTAAGTTTGTTTCCTTTGCGTCCTTGTCATAATACGTTATATAACACCGCGCTTTTCTAAAGAGAAGTCTCGTATAATTTGCTATAACAACATAGCGGGTTCGATGAATGATTACAAATTCAGATCACGTGTTTATAGATTGGTGTTAATAACAGACGAGCTTATACGTTTAAAACAACTGTAGAAACTGCTGTTACCTTTCTTTTATTAACTTGTTCACGTGTTGTCCGCACTAGCTGTGTTACACGTTTCTGCGTTACAATGTTAAGTTCTCCACTTTAAGTTTAAGATATACACTGAGCTTAAACACTATACAACATCCATTCTGAATTCTAAAGTAACATATTGCAGCGCCTCTACCAACTTTTGTCTGATATCTCAAGCGTGGTATCAAAGTACATAGCGTATTTGTGTGCACGTGTGGCAACGGGATGCAAACCACGAGTCATCAGATTCACAGTCCGATCTACCTGAACTAGACCACTCCCAACTCATAGGTAGAACTTAAGATTATATCTATGACAGAAGTTGTATAGTTCACGACTGCTGGTCCATTTACAAACAAAGAATCACTGAACATATCACATTGTGTTGTTATGACAATCTTTGGCTGACTACAATACGTAACAGCCGTTGGTGTTAGCTTTTATCCAGATACCAGATCCGTCGTAGAACCATAGCTGTAACTTACCAAGACTGATATCAGTGTTTTAAGTTGTTAAATATGATATCCGAATGTTAATCCTGGAAGATTTAGTGTCAAGTCTATATAAAACTGTCTTGTCTAAAACATTTTCCACAATCAAAACGTTTCGTTATGATCCATAAACTTTCTTCCATCTATTAATAATCCCTGACTTTCATTTCTTAATAAAAATAAATATTACTGGCTTATATAAATTTATCTTTACGGCAGGTTTAAAAGTATTGTTGAAATAATGAGATGTCTATATACACACACAGTACATATTTTATTGTCAAGTTTTGAGTATTACCTCAATGTATTATAACACTTAACAAAACTAAATGACGTCATCGTCTCATAACAACGTGCACTATAGAATGTGTTGAGAGTGTATAAACACGTCACAGTACGTGTCAGAAATACGTTATGTAGAGTGTGTCATAGAACTACCTCGTACAAAAATGCATTTTGTTGTACGTCTTGGAGTACTGTGCTGTACGGAAATATGTTTTGTGGTACGTCTTGGAGTACCGCGCCGTACAGAAATACGTTTTGTGGAAGGATTCGATAGTGAACATAATCCGTATTCGTTACAAGTGTATTCAGTGACAAACCTGACGCCCGCTCGGATGTGGACGACCAGTATGTATCTTCGTGTAATACACTGAACGGATTTCATAAAATTATACAGGATAAAGAAATACACTGATATCAACGTACGATTGCCTGTCCACCATACCTCACGTAAAACAAGTATTTTGTACTGATTGTCATTATTATTCTGCGCTAGCATGTTGCTCCACCTGCCGTTGAATTTTCAAACTGGAAATAAAAAATATGTAAAGATTGGATGCACACTGTCGTTAACACTGCGATGATAAGAGTGCCTATAGTACTAATCATAAAAACTGGTTTAATCCAATTCACCTGTCATGAAATATAGTAGTTTGAAAATAATATTGAAGCAGAAAGTCTGAAATGGTCGAATTTTTATGTGCAAAAAGTTCGTGAAAATATTTCATAGAATACATAACATTAAATAATTAACCATAATATAACTTTTAACATTTCATATAACTGTATATACAAGAAGAAAAAATAAGTTTGAGTTAAAAGTTAATCAAAATGGATATTGGAATTGTCGACCAATAAAAAATTGCTGAAGTCTCTAGTTAATATCCAATCGACATTTCTTCGCTGTCAATCAGACCAATAGCACGGAAGTCAAAAAGTTTAAAAAAAAAATACAAGTTATTGCAGTTAGAAAAATTAGCTGTCATTAATACGTGTGACGTTTTGAATGTCTGCTACGAGAGGAGCCACATACGCTTTCATCTGCAGATTATCAGCCGTATTCGCAAGATACCTGTAAAGACGAGCTTCTGACGAAGCCACAAAAGCCCGGATGTACAGGGTAGATTACGAATGGCTTGGTGTTTTCGTTTCCATGGATATTCCATTATGTCTACGTCATACACGCGACAAGCAATAAAAATGCACAAGCTTTGTGAAGCCTATATCTACCTGATTTTATGTGGACAACTAAGACGTTTTCACTGCATAACAACTGAATATTCTGTATATTTGTCATCTAATCAACCTTTCTTTATTGATAAAATTAATGTTTCGATACGTTATGAGGTGTAATGTAAGCAACCATATCCTTTATTCTGTGAAAAACTAGTAAATGTCGACAGGTCATGACGGACGTTTAATATAAAAATCAGTATATGTGTAAAGGTCATGACGGACGTTTAATATAAAAATCAGTATATGTATAAAGGTCATGACGGACGTTTAATATAAAAATCAGTATATGTATAAAGGTCATGATTGGGTGTTTAATATACAAAATCAGTATATGTATAAAGGTCATGACGGGCGTTTAATAAAAAATCAGTATATGTATAAAGGTCATGATTGGGTGTTTAATATAAAAATCAGTATATGTATAAAGGTCATGATTGGTGTTTAATATACAAAATCAGTATATGTATAAAGGTCATGACGGGCGTTTAATAAAAAATCAGTATATGTATAAAGGTCATGACGGGCGTTTAATAAAAAATCAGTATATGTATAAAGGTCATGACGGGCGTTTAATATAAAAATCAGTGTATGTATAAAGGTCATGATTGGGTGTTTAATATAAAAAATTAGTGTATGTATAGAGGTTATGATTGGGTGTTTAATATACAAAATCAGTATATGTATAAAGGTCATGATTGGGTGTTTAATATAAAAGATTAGTGTATGTATACAAGTTATGATTGGGTGTTAAATATACAAAATCAGTATATGTATACAGGTTATGATTGGGTGTTTAATATAAAAGATTAGTGTATGTATACAGGTTATGATTGGGTGTTTAATATAAAAGATTAGTGTATGTATACAAGTTATGATTGGGTGTTAAATATAAAAGATTAGTGTATGTATACAAGTTATGATTGGGTGTTTAATATACAAAATCAGTATATGTATAGAGGTTATGATTGGGTGTTTAATATACAAAATCAGTATATGTATAAAGGTCATGATTGGGTGTTTAATATAAAAGATTTATACAAGTTATGATTGGGTGTTTAATATACAAAATCAGTATATGTATACAGGTTATGATTAGGTGTTTAATATAAATAATTTATCTTTGGACAACGTTATGACACACCCGTATATATATGTTATAATATCCCACATTTGGATGACTAATACAAACTGGACGTGCTTGGAACGTATTTGTTCAGCCTCAAGTTTTAAGCCCAAACTGATAAACTAACAGCTGCTACATAGCCCACTGCTTTCTCCTTCAGGCAACAGATGTTACAAAACTCACCAATTCTCAACTTCCATTCAAAGCTGTGCTGTTGCATGATTGGTGGTTACGCACAGATTCAACCAATCACCGCTTTGAAGAGATAACTGTTCTGTCTGGTTTTTACATTTTACAGTTTCCTATTGATTGTCAAAATTTATTCATGGATACTAATTCCGTTCAATCTACAATTTGCTGTAAATAACTTTAACACAAACTTATCGCTTTAGCTTGAAATTCATAAGCCATATTTGATGAAGAAAAGTCGATTGGACGCTGGACGTTTACTAGATGTCGTCAGTACAGGATCAACCATCCATCTTATACTGGTCGGATCACGTCCACGAGGATCCCCATGATGTTATGTTGCGCTACTGGTCATCCGGTAACAAAACTACAAGGAAACTGGTCAACTTTGTTTTCACCACCTGTCGGTGACCATATTCTGGCGTATAGCTATCCCCGACCCATAGTATACCCTAACTCAATATTTCATAGTTAACCGAAGTAAATTACTTTTGTGAAATCAAGCTTTACCAACAAAGAAGGCAGAAAAATGAAATCTAACCAATCAAACGTCGGTAATTATTGTGTGAGACAATGAAAATTAAGATCATTCAAGAAATGAATGTGACGTATTTATGGAATAATTATTGATAATATTAGTTTGCTTAACAACTTTACTATATAGAAGTAGCCAGTGTGTTTTGGTAACACTATGTTCCAACAATGTTTTTTATGTCATGTTGCTTAGCAACAAAAGTGTTACCTGATATTGTTGTTAGTCTATTTACTGAAAGTATAAAATAAAATGTATGAACAACGAAACTGGAAAATTATTTGTATTTTTTTAAAGTTTAGATTCAGTTGATTAAAGAGTTTTTTTAACATTAAAAACGTATTAAGTCGTTTACAAATTGGATCGATATTTTTACTTTCATGGTAAATTGCATACACTTGGCTGGGTGATCACATCTTCGGTACTTACTTTAGGCTTATTATACCAACACTCACAACACTTATAAGGTTTCACGGCACCTCTAACCTGTCACTAGAATTGTAATGGGCAGGCGGTAATCAAACTGTTCTATCTGGATAAATCCATTTGGAATTTTATGATTTTTATTCTTTCTAGGAATTAGAATAAAACCCAGTGGCTCCTATATAGAACAGATATACTCATTTCACTGTTTCATTAACACAATATTGTTTATTCGAAATCGAAATATACCAATGTTTAAAAAAACAAGTCCAGTGGAACCAGGCAACATCGTTACACTGGTGTTTAAATCTGCCCACGTGCTAATCATTGAAACAATTAAAAGGTTTATCATACCCTATCACACCAAACACGCTCGCCCTTTCAGCCGTGTGGGCGTAATAATGTGTCGGTCAATCCCACTATTCTTCAGTAAAAAAGTAGCCCAAGAGTTGGCGGTGGGTGGTGACGACTAGCTGCCTTCCCTCTAGTCTTACGCTAGTAAATTAGGGACGGCTAGCGCAGATAGCCCTCCTGTAGCTTTGCGCAAAATTCAAAACAATCAATCAATGAAAGGTTTATAATAGTTAAGGAATCAGCTGCAGTAAGTTTAAATGTGGATGTTGCCAATAATTACAGCAACATCCTTCTTGCACGTGCAGATTTGTAAATGTACAGAATAGAGGAAAACTTAACGGTTTCTCTGTTCTGATTGGTTGTTTCCAACATCTCGTACAGTTTCAAAACGTAGTCAATCATTGTATGTCGGATGCAGTAAAAATGTCCGATTTCTGCTCGCATCGCTGTAACTTGATAAAATAAATCAATTCCTGTGTTCGTGATTCTGTAGACCGAATTGCAGACTTTAAGCTCTGACATCGAAGCGCTCCGAACTACCAATAGTCCTGGCTGTTGGGTGTGTATTTTCGCACGTATCACAAACGCTCGGCGGTTCCAACCTATCAGTAGTAAAGTTGAAGGCACAGAGAGAGGAGCTCGTAGCGACGCGTTCTATCCATGGGATCAGCCCACCGCACGCGAGTTTCATCGATAAAAACCTTCAACAACACATTTAGACCGATACGGCCATTGATCATAACGTGATGGTGAATGAACAGCACGAGCTAGATAAATTGATTTAAATTAGGGGAGTTCTCTCAAGTTAGCTGTACCGGCCATCTCATGCATTACTGTCATATAACAGTTTATCTTCCTCAGGTCTGGTTTCTGTCTGAAAATGGGATTTCAAAGGTTTTCCTGTATTTATACGGGTTTGGGTTGACGAAGCGCTGCGTTAGATACACATCATTCGTCACAAACACAAAACATATTCGTCATTGGGGATTCTAGTACCACATACACACTCCAACAGCTCAGTGAGTACCACAAACACTCCGATACCAAACTAGATCCAACCTACAGTATATATACACATTAAACTTGACGATACGAAACAAAACATAATAATATATTAAACATTACTATCAGGTACATCATGAAACTTAGTTACAACAAAAACGTTAACATGTAGTTCTCTGTTTAGTTGTTTTACTAACATAACGTTCAGAACCTCACTGTTTTATTATCTAAGATAAGTTCAAAACGTTAACATGTAGTTCTCTGTTTAGTTGTTTTACTAACATAACGTTCAGAACCTCACTGTTTTATTATCTAAGATAAGTTCAAAACGTTAACATGTAGTTCTCTGTTTAGTTGTTTTACTAACATAACGTTCAGAACCTCACTGTTTTATTATCTAAGATAAGTTCAAAACGTTAACATGTAGTTCTCTGTTTAGTTGTTTTACTAACATAACGTTCAGAACCTCACTGTTTTATTATCTAAGATAAGTTCAAAACGTTAACATGTTGTTCTCTGTTTAGTTGTTTTAGTAACATAACGTTCAGAACCTCACTGTTTTATTATCTAAGATAAGTTCAAAACGTTAACATGTAGTTCTCTGTTTAGTTGTTTTACTAACATAACGTTCAGAACCTCAGTGTTTTATTATCTAAGATAAGTTCAAAACGTTAACATGTAGTTCTCTGTTTAGTTGTTTTACTAACATAACGTTCAGAACCTCACTGTTTTATTATCTAAGATAAGTTCAAAACGTTAACATGTTGTTCTCTGTTTAGTTGTTTTAGTAACATATCGTTCAGAACCTCACTGTTTTATTATCTAAGATAAGTTCAAAACGTTAACATGTTGTTCTCTGTTTAGTTGTTTTAGTAACATAACGTTCAGAACCTCACAGTTTTATTATCTAAGATAAGTTCAAAACGTTAACATGTAGTTCTCTGTTTAGTTGTTTTACTAACATAACGTTCAGAACCTCACTGTTTTATTATCTAAGATAAGTTCAAAACGTTAACATGTAGTTCTCTGTTTAGTTGTTTTAGTAACATTACGTTCAGAACCTCACTGTTTTATTATCTAAGATAAGTTCAAAACGTTAACATGTAGTTCTCTGTTTAGTTGTTTTAGTAACATAACGTTCAGAACCTCACTGTTTTATTATCTAAGACAAGTTCAAAACGTTAACATGTAGTTCTCTGTTTAGTTGTTTTAGTAACATAACGTTCAGAACCTCACTGTTTTATTATCTAAGACAAGTTCAAAACGTTAACATGTAGTTCTCTGTTTAGTTGTTTTAGTAACATAACGTTCAGAACCTCACTGTTTTATTATCTAAGACAAGTTCAAAAAGTTAACATGTAGTTCTCTGTTTAGTTGTTTTAGTAACATAACGTTCAGAACCTCACTGTTTTATTATCTAAGACAAGTTCAAAACGTTAACATGTAGTTCTCTGTTTAGTTGTTTTACTAACATAACGTTCAGAACCTCACTGTTTTATTATCTAAGATAAGTTCAAAACGTTAACATGTAGTTCTCTGTTTAGTTGTTTTAGTAACATAACGTTCAGAACCTCACTGTTTTATTATCTAAGATAAGTTCAAAACGTTAACATGTAGTTCTCTGTTTAGTTGTTTTACTAACATAACGTTCAGAACCTCACTGTTTTATTATCTAAGATAAGTTTAATAAGCCCATTACTTTGTTGTTCCGTAATGCTAAGTGTTGAGAAAATTATATCTGTGTGTTATACTATGTGTGGTTATGATAATTAATCTGTATTATGTGTGTTATACGTATGTGTGGTTATGATAATTAATCTGTATTATTTGTGTTATATGTATGTGTGGTTATGATAATTAATCTGTATTGTGTGTGTTATACTATGTGTGGTTATGATAATTAATCTGTATTATGTGTGTTATACGTATGTGTGGTTATGATAATTAATCTGTATTATGTGTGTTATACTATGTGTGGTTATGATAATTAATCTGTATTATGTGTGTTATACGTATGTGTGGTTATGATAATTAATCTGTATTATGTGTGTTATACTATGTGTGGTTATGATAATTAATCTGTATTATGTGTGTTATACGTATGTGTGGTTATGATAATTAATCTGTATTATTTGGGTTATACGTATGTGTGGTTATGATAATTAATCTGTATTGTGTGTGTTATACTATGTGTGGTTATGATAATTAATCTGTATTATGTGTGTTATACTATGTGTGGTTATGATAATTAATCTGTATTTTGTGTGTTATACTATGTGTGGTTATGATAATTAATCTGTTTTATGTGTGTTATACGTATGTGTGGTTATGATAATTAATCTGTATTATTTGTGTTATACGTATGTGTGGTTATGATAATTAATCTGTATTGTGTGTGTTATACTATGTGTGGTTATGATAATTAATCTGTATTATGTGTGTTATACGTATGTGTGGTTATGATAATTAATCTGTATTATGTGTGTTATACTATGTGTGGTTATGATAATTAAAAGATATTATATATCATAGTTTCATATTTTTTGTTTTGTCAACGTGGCACAGTCACATTATTCTAGAATATAAAAGAAAAAAATCTAACATCACGTGGCATCAAAAGTTAAACATAAAACTTTGCTGTTGGCAAAGGAAATAAAAGGACCCGCCTCCTGAGCAGGCTGATAGTTGTTAGTCCAGAGGACAAACAACATTGTCCAAGTCAGGGAAGTTTTGTCGGTAATCTTTCTGGGGCTCTACAAGTAATTCATCATAGTTGTCATAGCAAGAGTCTATGTCTGTGGCGCCATCTCGAGTAAACAAGGACTAGTGGAAACGATACAGTAGACAGATACAGAGATAAGATACTGATGTGGAGTCGATCTAGTGACTGAAACTTGTCTATTGTAATAGACACGAGAAATCATCTGTCTATAACACTGAAGACAACGTAGACTTCTGGAAACTAGTTTCTACCGAGCTTAAACAGAGATTAGACAAAAAAAATGTTTTTGGTTCTCAGACGTACTGCCTGGAGGTGAAGTGGAAGAGAAGGGGTGTCAGAGGGGTGGAAGAGTGAACCGACCTTGATTTTAATAGCAGATATATGGTAGTGATACTGAAATTGGTCGTTCAACATAAATATTTCTACACTACAACCAACTGCTGCTAGAAACGCAGCACGCACAAGAAAAGCAACTTTCAAAATTCTGATCTTTGTGAAGTGATGACGCATCTTCAGATTTCGTCTCTCAAGAGTTGCGCTATTTATTGACTCTTCTCGGAGCACTTGTCACTATAAAAACTGGGCTACATTCGTTGAAGAGGATAGTTTAATGGAGTGTACTTTTGGGAATTGGTGAATTTTGTAAAAGTGTAATTTTGGAAGTGAGTATGGGCAGTTTTTAGCTTGTTTTCGCGTGGTCAAATGACCACTCTCTTTAGAGGTTTTTGTGGTTTTAAACGTATTGTATGTGATAGAACAGACTTGCTAGTTTTCTACTTTCAAGTAAAACGCAAGTCGAATCTCAAACTTGGAATTAAAAATAACTTAAGATAGGAAAACACGTTTCAATGCTTGTTATAATAAAACCAAATACGAGAACTTAATGTATGGGTGTATATATGTGGTTCAAAACACGTCACACGATGTAGAATTAACGCAGGTTTGAGTTTTAAGGCTCTGTGAAATATATTATATATTAATTAATTTAATTTTTCTTTCACTAGAACAGAAACAACATTCAATAAGTTGGATAATAGCACTAACACCACATTTACTATTTGATCAATTTGTTTTATCACCACATTAGCTACATCTGTTTAGCGTTTACAGCTGGAACACCACTTCATGGTAATCCAAGTTTTGGTTAAATTTTAAACAAACTTATTCCCAATATAATTTCGATTCTGTGAGAAAAGTGTTAAAATATTAACTTGACCAAGCTACATACAGTGTTACATAACTACAGTACATTACACGACTAGATTAACAGTGTTACATACCTACAGTACATTACACTACTAGATGAACAGTGTTACATAACTACTGTACATTACACTAATAGATGAACAGTGTTACATAACTACTGTACATTACACTACTAGATGAACAGGGTTAGATAACTACAGTACATTACACACACTACTAGATGAACAGTGTTACATACCTACAGTACATTACACTACTAGATGAACAGTGTTACATAACTACAATACATTACACTACTAGATGAACAGTGTTACATACCCACAGTACATTACACTACTAGATGAACAGTGTTACATAACTACTGTACATTACACTAATAGATTAACAGTGTTACATAACTACAGTACATTACACTACTAGATGAACAGGGTTAGATAACTACAGTACATTACACTACTAGATGAATAGTGTTACATAACTACAGTACATTACACACACTATTAGATGAATAGTGTTACATAACTGCAGTACATTACACTACTAGATGAACAGTGTTACATAACTGCAGTACATTACACTACTAGATGAACAGGGTTAGATAACTACAGTACATTACACACACTACTAGATGAATAGGGTTACATACCTACAGTACATTACACTACTAGATGAACAGTGTTACATAACTGCAGTACATTACACTACTAGATGAACAGTGTTACATACCTGCAGTACATTACACTACTAGATGAACAGGGTTACATAACTACAGTACATTACACTACTAGATGAACAGTGTTACATACCTACAGTACATTACACTACTAGATGAACAGTGTCACATAACTGCAGTACATTACACTACTAGATGAACAGGGTTACATAACTACAGTACATTACACTACTAGATGAACAGGGTTAGATAACTACAGTTATCACACTAGTTATTGTGTGATAAACATTATTAGTTTATCACACTAATAGATTAACAGTGATAGATAACTATAGTTTATTACACTAATAGATGAACAGTGTTACATAACTACAGTACATTACACTACTAGATGAACAGTGTTACATAACTACAGTACATTACACTACTAGATGAACAGTGTTGCATAACTACAGTACATTACACTACTAGATGAACAGTGTTACATACCTACAGTACATTACACTACTAGATGAACAGTGTTACATAACTACTGTACATTACACTAATAGATGAACAGTGTTACATAACTACTGTACATTACACTACTAGATAAACAGGGTTAGATAACTACAGTACATTACACACACTACTAGATGAACAGTGTTACATACCTACTGTACATTACACTAATAGATTAACAGTGTTACATAACTACAGTACATTACACTACTAGATGAACAGTGTTACATACCTACAGTACATTACACTACTAGATGAACACTGTTACATAACTACAGTACATTACACTACTAGATGAACAGGGTTAGATAACTACAGTACATTACACACACTACTAGATGAATAGTGTTACATAACTGCAGTACATTACACTACTAGATGAACAGTGTTACATAACTACAGTACATTACACACACTATTAAATGAATAGTGTTACATAACTACAGTACATTACACTACAAGATGAACAGTGTTACATAACTGCAGTACATTACACTACTAGATGAACAGGGTTACATAACTACAGTACATTACACTACTAGATGAACAATGTTACATAACTACAGAACATTACAATACGAGATGAACAATGTTACATAACTACAGTACATTACACTACTAGATGAACAGTGTTACATAACTACAGTACATTACACTACTAGATGAACAGGGTTAGATAACTACAGTACATTACACACACTACTAGATGAATAGTGTTACATAACTGCAGTACATTACACTACTAGATGAACAGTGTTACATAACTACAGTACATTACACACACTATTAGATGAATAGTGTTACATAACTACAGTACATTACACTACTAGATGAACAGTGTTACATAACTGCAGTACATTACACTACTAGATGAACAGGGTTACATAACTACAGTACATTACACTACTAGATGAACAATGTTACATAACTACAGAACATTACAATACGAGATGAACAATGTTACATAACTACAGTACATTACACTACTAGATGAACAGTGTTACATAACTACAGAACATTACAATACGAGATGAACAATGTTACATAACTACAGTACATTACACTACTAGATGAACAGTGTTACATAACTACAGAACATTACACTACTAGATGAACAGTGTTACATAACTACAGTACATTACACTACTAGATGAGCAATGTTACATAACTACAGTACATTACACCACTAGATGAACAATGTTACATAACTGCAGTACATTACACTACTAGATGAACAATGTTACATAACTACAGTACATTACACTACTAGATGAACAGTGTTACATAACTACAGTACATTACACTACTAGATGAACAGTGTTACATACCTACAGTACATTACACTACTAGATGAACAGTGTTACATAACTACAGTACATTACACTACTAGATGAACAGTGTTACATAACTACAGTACATTACACCACTAGATGAACAGAGTTACATAACTACAGTACATTACACTAATAGATTAACAGTGATAGATAACTATAGTTTATTACACTAATAGATTAACAGTGATAGATAACTATTGTTTATCACACTAATAGATTAACAGTGATAGATAACTATAGTTTATTACACTAATAGATTAACAGTGATAGATAACTATAGTTTATTACACTAATAGATTAACAGTGATAGATAACTATAGTTTATTACACTAATAGATGAACAGTGTTACATTACTACAGAACATTACACTACTAGATGAATAGTGTTACATAACTACAGTACATTACACCACTAGATGAACAGAGTTACATAACTACAGTACATTACACCACTAGATGAACAGAGTTACATAACTACAGTACATTACACCACTAGATGAACAGAGTTACATAACTACAGTACATTACACCACTAGATGAACAGAGTTACATAACTACAATACATTACACTACTAGATGAACAGTGTTACATAACTACAGTACATTACACCACTAGATGAACAGAGTTACATAACTACAGTACATTACACCACTAGATGAACAGTGTTGCATAACTACAGTACATTACACCACTAGATGAACAGAGTTACATAACTACAGTACATTACACCACTAGATGAACAGAGTTACATAACTACAGTACATTACACTAATAGATGAACAGTGTTACATAACTACAGAACATTACACTACTAGATGAATAGTGTTACATAACTACAGTACATTACACCACTAGATGAACAGTTACATAACTACAGTACATTACACCACTAGATGAACAGAGTTAGATAACTACAGTACATTACACTAATAGATTAACAGAGTTACATAACTACAGTACATTACACTACTAGATTAACAGTGATAGATAACTATAGTTTATTACACTACTAGATTAACAGTGATAGATAACTATAGTTTATTACACTACTAGATTAACAGTGATAGATAACTATAGTTTATTACACCACTAGATTAACAGTGATAGATAACTATAGTTTATCACACTACTAGATTAACAGTGATAGATAACTATAGTTTATTACACTAATAGATTAACAGTGATAAATAACTATAGTTTATCACTCTACTAGATTAACAGTGATAGATAACTATAGTTTATCACTCTACTAGATTAACAGTGATAGATAACTATAGTTTATCACTCTACTAGATTAACAGTGATAGATAACTATAGTTTATCACACTACTAGATTAACAGTGATAGATAACTATAGTTTATTACACTAATAGATTAACAGTGATAGATAACTATAGTTTATCACACTAATAGATTAACAGTGATAGATAACTATAGTTTATCTCACTAATAGATTAGCAGTGATAGATAACTATAGTTTATCACACTAATAGATTAGCAGTGATAGATAACTATAGTTTATTATACTAATAGATTAACAGTGATAGATAACTATAGTTTATTACACTACTAGATTAACAGTGATAAATAACTATAGTTTATCACACTAATAGATTAACAGTGATAGATAACTATAATTTATTACACTACTAGATTAACAGTGATAGATAACTCTAGTTTATCACACTACTAGATTAACAGTGATAGATAACTATAGTTTATTACACTAATAGATTAACAGTGATAGATAACTATAGTTTATTACACTAATAGATTAACAGTGATAGATAACTATAATTTATTACACTACTAGATTAACAGTGATAGATAACTATAGTTTATCACACTACTAGATTAACAGTGATAGATAACTATAGTTTATTACACTAATAGATTAACAGTGATAGATAACTATAGTTTATTACACTACTAGATTAACAGTGATAGATAACTATAATTTATTACACTACTAGATTAACAGTGATAGATAACTATAGTTTATCACACTAATAGATTAACAGTGATAGATAACTATAGTTTATCACTCTACTAGATTAACAGTGATAGATAACTATAGTTTATCACACTAATAGATTAACAGTGATAGATAACTATAGTTTATCACACTAATAGATTAGCAGTGATAGATAACTATAGTTTATCACACTAATAGATTAGCAGTGATAGATAACTATAGTTTATTACACTAATAGATTAACAGTGATAGATAACTATAGTTTATTACACTACTAGATTAACAGTGATAAATAACTATAGTTTATCACACTAATAGATTAACAGTGATAGATAACTATAATTTATTACACTACTAGATTAACAGTGATAGATAACTCTAGTTTATCACACTACTAGATTAACAGTGATAGATAACTATAGTTTATTACACTAATAGATTAACAGTGATAGATAACTATAGTTTATTACACTAATAGATTAACAGTGATAGATAACTATAATTTATTACACTACTAGATTAACAGTGATAGATAACTATAGTTTATCACACTACTAGATTAACAGTGATAGATAACTATAGTTTATTACACTAATAGATTAACAGTGATAGATAACTATAGTTTATTACACTACTAGATTAACAGTGATAGATAACTATAGTTTATTACACTACTAGATTAACAGTGATAGATAACTATAGTTTATTACACTAATAGATTAACGGTGATAGATAACTATAGTTTATTACACTAATAGATTAACAGTGATAGATAACTATAGTTTATTACACCACTAGATTAACAGTGATAGATAACTATAGTTTATCACACTAATAGATTAACAGTGATAGATAACTATAGTTTATCTCACTAATAGATTAGCAGTGATAGATAACTATAGTTTATCACACTAATAGATTAGCAGTGATAGATAACTATAGTTTATTATACTAATAGATTAACAGTGATAGATAACTATAGTTTATTACACTACTAGATTAACAGTGATAAATAACTATAGTTTATCACACTAATAGATTAACAGTGATAGATAACTATAATTTATTACACTACTAGATTAACAGTGATAGATAACTCTAGTTTATCACACTACTAGATTAACAGTGATAGATAACTATAGTTTATTACACTAATAGATTAACAGTGATAGATAACTATAGTTTATTACACTAATAGATTAACAGTGATTGATAACTATAATTTATTACACTACTAGATTAACAGTGATAGATAACTATAGTTTATCACACTACTAGATTAACAGTGATAGATAACTATAGTTTATTACACTAATAGATTAACAGTGATAGATAACTATAGTTTATTACACTACTAGATTAACAGTGATAGATAACTATAGTTTATTACACTACTAGATTAACAGTGATAGATAACTATAGTTTATTACACCACTAGATTAACAGTGATAGATAACTATAGTTTATCACACTACTAGATTAACAGTGATAGATAACTATAGTTTATTACACTAATAGATTAACAGTGATAAATAACTATAGTTTATCACTCTACTAGATTAACAGTGATAGATAACTATAGTTTATCACTCTACTAGATTAACAGTGATAGATAACTATAGTTTATCACTCTACTAGATTAACAGTGATAGATAACTATAGTTTATCACACTACTAGATTAACAGTGATAGATAACTATAGTTTATTACACTAATAGATTAACAGTGATAGATAACTATAGTTTATCACACTAATAGATTAACAGTGATAGATAACTATAGTTTATCTCACTAATAGATTAACAGTGATAGATAACTATAGTTTATCACACTAATAGATTAGCAGTGATAGATAACTATAGTTTATTATACTAATAGATTAACAGTGATAGATAACTATAGTTTATTACACTACTAGATTAACAGAGATAAATAACTATAGTTTATCACACTAATAGATTAACAGTGATAGATAACTATAATTTATTACACTACTAGATTAACAGTGATAGATAACTCTAGTTTATCACACTACTAGATTAACAGTGATAGATAACTATAGTTTATTACACTAATAGATTAACAGTGATAGATAACTATAGTTTATTACACTAATAGATTAACAGTGATAGATAACTATAATTTATTACACTACTAGATTAACAGTGATAGATAACTATAGTTTATCACACTACTAGATTAACAGTGATAGATAACTATAGTTTATTACACTAATAGATTAACAGTGATAGATAACTATAGTTTATTACACTACTAGATTAACAGTGATAGATAACTATAGTTTATTACACTACTAGATTAACAGTGATAGATAACTATAGTTTATCACACTAATAGATTAACAGTGATAGATAACTATAGTTTATCACTCTACTAGATTAACAGTGATAGATAACTATAGTTTATCACTCTACTAGATTAACAGTGATAGATAACTATAGTTTATCACACTACTAGATTAACAGTGATAGATAACTATAGTTTATCACACTAATAGATTAACAGTGATAGATAACTATAGTTTATCACACTAATAGATTAGCAGTGATAGATAACTATAGTTTATCACACTAATAGATTAGCAGTGATAGATAACTATAGTTTATTACACTAATAGATTAACAGTGATAGATAACTATAGTTTATTACACTACTAGATTAACAGTGATAGATAACTATAGTTTATTACACTACTAGATTAACAGTGATAGATAACTATAGTTTATTACACTAATAGATTAACAGTGATAGATAACTATAGTTTATTACACTAATAGATTAACAGTGATAGATAACTATAGTTTATTACACTACTAGATTAACAGTGATAGGTAACTATAGTTTATCACACTAATAGATTAACAGTGATAGATAACTATAGTTTATCTCACTAATAGATTAGCAGTGATAGATAACTATAGTTTATCACACTAATAGATTAGCAGTGATAGATAACTATAGTTTATTATACTAATAGATTAACAGTGATAGATAACTATAGTTTATTACACTACTAGATTAACAGTGATAAATAACTATAGTTTATCACACTAATAGATTAACAGTGATAGATAACTATAATTTATTACACTACTAGATTAACAGTGATAGATAACTCTAGTTTATCACACTACTAGATTAACAGTGATAGATAACTATAGTTTATTACACTAATAGATTAACAGTGATAGATAACTATAGTTTATTACACTAATAGATTAACAGTGATAGATAACTATAATTTATTACACTACTAGATTAACAGTGATAGATAACTATAGTTTATCACACTACTAGATTAACAGTGATAGATAACTATAGTTTATTACACTACTAGATTAACAGTGATAGATAACTATAGTTTATTACACTACTAGATTAACAGTGATAGATAACTATAGTTTATCACACTAATAGATTAACAGTGATAGATAACTATAGTTTATCACTCTACTAGATTAACAGTGATAGATAACTATAGTTTATCACTCTACTAGATTAACAGTGATAGATAACTATAGTTTATCACACTACTAGATTAACAGAGATATATAACAATAGTTTATTACACCACTAGATTAACAGTGATAGATAACTATAGTTTATCACACTACTAGATTAACAGTGATAGATAACTATAGTTTATTACACTAATAGATTAACAGTGATAGATAACTATAGTTTATCACACTAATAGATTAACAGTGATAGATAACTATAGTTTATCACACTAATAGATTAACAGTGATAGATAACTATAGTTTATCACACTAATAGATTAGCAGTGATAGATAACTATAGTTTATTACACTAATAGATTAACAGTGATAGATAACTATAGTTTATTACACTACTAGATTAACAGTGATAAATAACTATAGTTTATCACACTAATAGATTAACAGTGATAAATAACTATAGTTTATCACACTAATAGATTAACAGTGATAGATAACTATAATTTATTACACTACTAGATTAACAGTGATAGATAACTCTAGTTTATCACACTACTAGATTAACAGTGATAGATAACTATAGTTTATTACACTAATAGATTAACAGTGATAGATAACTATAGTTTATTACACTAATAGATTAACAGTGATAGATAACTATAATTTATTACACTACTAGATTAACAGTGATAGATAACTATAGTTTATCACACTACTAGATTAACAGTGATAGATAACTATAGTTTATTACACTAATAGATTAACAGTGATAGATAACTATAGTTTATTACACTACTAGATTAACAGTGATAGATAACTATAGTTTATTACACTACTAGATTAACAGTGATAGATAACTATAGTTTATCACACTAATAGATTAACAGTGATAGATAACTATAGTTTATCACTCTACTAGATTAACAGTGATAGATAACTATAGTTTATCACTCTACTAGATTAACAGTGATAGATAACTATAGTTTATCACACTACTAGATTAACAGAGATATATAACAATAGTTTATTACACCACTAGATTAACAGTGATAGATAACTATAGTTTATCACACTACTAGATTAACAGTGATAGATAACTATAGTTTATTACACTAATAGATTAACAGTGATAGATAACTATAATTTATTACACTACTAGATTAACAGTGATAGATAACTATAGTTTATCACACTACTAGATTAACAGTGATAGATAACTATAGTTTATTACACTACTAGATTAACAGTGATAGATAACTATAGTTTATTACACTAATAGATTAACAGTGATAGATAACTATAGTTTATTACACTAATAGATTAACAGTGATAGATAACTATAGTTTATTACACCACTAGATTAACAGTGATAGATAACTATAGTTTATCACACTAATAGATTAACAGTGATAGATAACTATAGTTTATCTCACTAATAGATTAGCAGTGATAGATAACTATAGTTTATCACACTAATAGATTAGCAGTGATAGATAACTATAGTTTATTATACTAATAGATTAACAGTGATAGATAACTATAGTTTATTACACTACTAGATTAACAGTGATAAATAACTATAGTTTATCACACTAATAGATTAACAGTGATAGATAACTATAATTTTATTACACTACTAGATTAACAGTGATAGATAACTCTAGTTTATCACACTACTAGATTAACAGTGATAGATAACTATAGTTTATTACACTAATAGATTAACAGTGATAGATAACTATAGTTTATTACACTAATAGATTAACAGTGATAGATAACTATAATTTATTACACTACTAGATTAACAGTGATAGATAACTATAGTTTATCACACTACTAGATTAACAGTGATAGATAACTATAGTTTATTACACTAATAGATTAACAGTGATAGATAACTATAGTTTATTACACTACTAGATTAACAGTGATAGATAACTATAGTTTATTACACTACTAGATTAACAGTGATAGATAACTATAGTTTATTACACCACTAGATTAACAGTGATAGATAACTATAGTTTATCACACTACTAGATTAACAGTGATAGATAACTATAGTTTATTACACTAATAGATTAACAGTGATAAATAACTATAGTTTATCACTCTACTAGATTAACAGTGATAGATAACTATAGTTTATCACTCTACTAGATTAACAGTGATAGATAACTATAGTTTATCACTCTACTAGATTAACAGTGATAGATAACTATAGTTTATCACACTACTAGATTAACAGTGATAGATAACTATAGTTTATTACACTACTAGATTAACAGTGATAGATAACTATAGTTTATTACACTACTAGATTAACAGTGATAGATAACTATAGTTTATCACTCTACTAGATTAACAGTGATAGATAACTATAGTTTATCACTCTACTAGATTAACAGTGATAGATAACTATAGTTTATCACACTACTAGATTAACAGAGATATATAACAATAGTTTATTACACCACTAGATTAACAGTGATAGATAACTATAGTTTATCACACTACTAGATGAATAGTGTTACATAACTGCAGTACATTACACTACTAGATGAACAGTGTTACATAACTACAGTACATTACACACACTATTAGATGAATAGTGTTACATAACTACAGTACATTACACTACTAGATGAACAGTGTTACATAACTGCAGTACATTACACTACTAGATGAACAGGGTTACATAACTACAGTACATTACACTACTAGATGAACAATGTTACATAACTACAGAACATTACAATACGAGATGAACAATGTTACATAACTACAGTACATTACACTACTAGATGAACAGTGTTACATAACTACAGAACATTACAATACGAGATGAACAATGTTACATAACTACAGTACATTACACTACTAGATGAACAGTGTTACATAACTACAGAACATTACACTACTAGATGAACAGTGTTACATAACTACAGTACATTACACTACTAGATGAGCAATGTTACATAACTACAGTACATTACACCACTAGATGAACAATGTTACATAACTGCAGTACATTACACTACTAGATGAACAATGTTACATAACTACAGTACATTACACTACTAGATGAACAGTGTTACATAACTACAGTACATTACACTACTAGATGAACAGTGTTACATACCTACAGTACATTACACTACTAGATGAACAGTGTTACATAACTACAGTACATTACACTACTAGATGAACAGTGTTACATAACTACAGTACATTACACCACTAGATGAACAGAGTTACATAACTACAGTACATTACACTAATAGATTAACAGTGATAGATAACTATAGTTTATTACACTAATAGATTAACAGTGATAGATAACTATTGTTTATCACACTAATAGATTAACAGTGATAGATAACTATAGTTTATTACACTAATAGATTAACAGTGATAGATAACTATAGTTTATTACACTAATAGATTAACAGTGATAGATAACTATAGTTTATTACACTAATAGATGAACAGGGTTACATAACTACAGTACATTACACTACTAGATGAACAATGTTACATAACTACAGAACATTACAATACGAGATGAACAATGTTACATAACTACAGTACATTACACTACTAGATGAACAGTGTTACATAACTACAGAACATTACAATACGAGATGAACAATGTTACATAACTACAGTACATTACACTACTAGATGAACAGTGTTACATAACTACAGAACATTACACTACTAGATGAACAGTGTTACATAACTACAGAACATTACACTACTAGATGAATAGTGTTACATAACTACAGTACATTACACCACTAGATCAACAGAGTTACATAACTACAGTACATTACACCACTAGATGAACAGAGTTACATAACTACAGTACATTACACCACTAGATGAACAGAGTTACATAACTACAGTACATTACACCACTAGATGAACAGAGTTACATAACTACAATACATTACACTACTAGATGAACAGTGTTACATAACTACAGTACATTACACCACTAGATGAACAGAGTTACATAACTACAGTACATTACACCACTAGATGAACAGTGTTGCATAACTACAGTACATTACACCACTAGATGAACAGAGTTACATAACTACAGTACATTACACCACTAGATGAACAGAGTTACATAACTACAGTACATTACACTAATAGATGAACAGTGTTACATAACTACAGAACATTACACTACTAGATGAATAGTGTTACATAACTACAGTACATTACACCACTAGATGAACAGTTACATAACTACAGTACATTACACCACTAGATGAACAGAGTTAGATAACTACAGTACATTACACTAATAGATTAACAGAGTTACATAACTACAGTACATTACACTACTAGATTAACAGTGATAGATAACTATAGTTTATTACACTACTAGATTAACAGTGATAGATAACTATAGTTTATTACACTACTAGATTAACAGTGATAGATAACTATAGTTTATTACACCACTAGATTAACAGTGATAGATAACTATAGTTTATCACACTACTAGATTAACAGTGATAGATAACTATAGTTTATTACACTAATAGATTAACAGTGATAAATAACTATAGTTTATCACTCTACTAGATTAACAGTGATAGATAACTATAGTTTATCACTCTACTAGATTAACAGTGATAGATAACTATAGTTTATCACTCTACTAGATTAACAGTGATAGATAACTATAGTTTATCACACTACTAGATTAACAGTGATAGATAACTATAGTTTGTACACTAATAGATTAACAGTGATAGATAACTATAGTTTATCACACTAATAGATTAACAGTGATAGATAACTATAGTTTATCTCACTAATAGATTAGCAGTGATAGATAACTATAGTTTATCACACTAATAGATTAGCAGTGATAGATAACTATAGTTTATTATACTAATAGATTAACAGTGATAGATAACTATAGTTTATTACACTACTAGATTAACAGTGATAAATAACTATAGTTTATCACACTAATAGATTAACAGTGATAGATAACTATAATTTATTACACTACTAGATTAACAGTGATAGATAACTCTAGTTTATCACACTACTAGATTAACAGTGATAGATAACTATAGTTTATTACACTAATAGATTAACAGTGATAGATAACTATAGTTTATTACACTAATAGATTAACAGTGATAGATAACTATAATTTATTACACTACTAGATTAACAGTGATAGATAACTATAGTTTATCACACTACTAGATTAACAGTGATAGATAACTATAGTTTATTACACTAATAGATTAACAGTGATAGATAACTATAGTTTATTACACTACTAGATTAACAGTGATAGATAACTATAGTTTATTACACTACTAGATTAACAGTGATAGATAACTATAGTTTATCACACTAATAGATTAACAGTGATAGATAACTATAGTTTATCACTCTACTAGATTAACAGTGATAGATAACTATAGTTTATCACTCTACTAGATTAACAGTGATAGATAACTATAGTTTATCACACTACTAGATTAACAGTGATAGATAACTATAGTTTATCACACTAATAGATTAACAGTGATAGATAACTATAGTTTATCACACTAATAGATTAGCAGTGATAGATAACTATAGTTTATCACACTAATAGATTAGCAGTGATAGATAACTATAGTTTATTACACTAATAGATTAACAGTGATAGATAACTCTAGTTTATCACACTACTAGATTAACAGTGATAGATAACTATAGTTTATTACACTAATAGATTAACAGTGATAGATAACTATAGTTTATTACACTAATAGATTAACAGTGATAGATAACTATAATTTATTACACTACTAGATTAACAGTGATAGATAACTATAGTTTATCACACTACTAGATTAACAGTGATAGATAACTATAGTTTATTACACTAATAGATTAACAGTGATAGATAACTATAGTTTATTACACTACTAGATTAACAGTGATAGATAACTATAGTTTATTACACTACTAGATTAACAGTGATAGATAACTATAGTTTATTACACTAATAGATTAACAGTGATAGATAACTATAGTTTATTACACTAATAGATTAACAGTGATAGATAACTATAGTTTATTACACCACTAGATTAACAGTGATAGATAACTATAGTTTATCACACTAATAGATTAACAGTGATAGATAACTATAGTTTATCTCACTAATAGATTAGCAGTGATAGATAACTATAGTTTATCACACTAATAGATTAGCAGTGATAGATAACTATAGTTTATTATACTAATAGATTAACAGTGATAGATAACTATAGTTTATTACACTACTAGATTAACAGTGATAAATAACTATAGTTTATCACACTAATAGATTAACAGTGATAGATAACTATAATTTATTACACTACTAGATTAACAGTGATAGATAACTCTAGTTTATCACACTACTAGATTAACAGTGATAGATAACTATAGTTTATTACACTAATAGATTAACAGTGATAGATAACTATAGTTTATTACACTAATAGATTAACAGTGATAGATAACTATAATTTATTACACTACTAGATTAACGGTGATAGATAACTATAGTTTATCACACTACTAGATTAACAGTGATAGATAACTATAGTTTATTACACTAATAGATTAACAGTGATAGATAACTATAGTTTATCACTCTACTAGATTAGCAGTGATAGATAACTATAGTTTATCACACTAATAGATTAGCAGTGATAGATAACTATAGTTTATTATACTAATAGATTAACAGTGATAGATAACTATAGTTTATTACACTACTAGATTAACAGTGATAAATAACTATAGTTTATCACACTAATAGATTAACAGTGATAGATAACTATAATTTATTACACTACTAGATTAACAGTGATAGATAACTCTAGTTTATCACACTACTAGATTAACAGTGATAGATAACTATAGTTTATTACACTAATAGATTAACAGTGATAGATAACTATAGTTTATTACACTAATAGATTAACAGTGATAGATAACTATAATTTATTACACTACTAGATTAACAGTGATAGATAACTATAGTTTATCACACTACTAGATTAACAGTGATAGATAACTATAGTTTATTACACTAATAGATTAACAGTGATAGATAACTATAGTTTATTACACTACTAGATTAACAGTGATAGATAACTATAGTTTATTACACTACTAGATTAACAGTGATAGATAACTATAGTTTATTACACCACTAGATTAACAGTGATAGATAACTATAGTTTATCACACTACTAGATTAACAGTGATAGATAACTATAGTTTATTACACTAATAGATTAACAGTGATAAATAACTATAGTTTATCACTCTACTAGATTAACAGTGATAGATAACTATAGTTTATCACTCTACTAGATTAACAGTGATAGATAACTATAGTTTATCACTCTACTAGATTAACAGTGATAGATAACTATAGTTTATCACACTACTAGATTAACAGTGATAGATAACTATAGTTTATTACACTAATAGATTAACAGTGATAGATAACTATAGTTTATCACACTAATAGATTAACAGTGATAGATAACTATAGTTTATCTCACTAATAGATTAGCAGTGATAGATAACTATAGTTTATCACACTAATAGATTAGCAGTGATAGATAACTATAGTTTATTATACTAATAGATTAACAGTGATAGATAACTATAGTTTATTACACTACTAGATTAACAGTGATAAATAACTATAGTTTATCACACTAATAGATTAACAGTGATAGATAACTATAATTTATTACACTACTAGATTAACAGTGATAGATAACTCTAGTTTATCACACTACTAGATTAACAGTGATAGATAACTATAGTTTATTACACTAATAGATTAACAGTGATAGATAACTATAGTTTATTACACTAATAGATTAACAGTGATAGATAACTATAGTTTATTACACTAATAGATTAACAGTGATAGATAACTATAATTTATTACACTACTAGATTAACAGTGATAGATAACTATAGTTTATCACACTACTAGATTAACAGTGATAGATAACTATAGTTTATTACACTAATAGATTAACAGTGATAGATAACTATAGTTTATTACACTACTAGATTAACAGTGATAGATAACTATAGTTTATTACACTACTAGATTAACAGTGATAGATAACTATAGTTTATTACACCACTAGATTAACAGTGATAGATAACTATAGTTTATCACACTACTAGATTAACAGTGATAGATAACTATAGTTTATTACACTAATAGATTAACAGTGATAAATAACTATAGTTTATCACTCTACTAGATTAACAGTGATAGATAACTATAGTTTATCACTCTACTAGATTAACAGTGATAGATAACTATAGTTTATCACTCTACTAGATTAACAGTGATAGATAACTATAGTTTATCACACTACTAGATTAACAGTGATAGATAACTATAGTTTATTACACTAATAGATTAACAGTGATAGATAACTATAGTTTATCACACTAATAGATTAACAGTGATAGATAACTATAGTTTATCTCACTAATAGATTAGCAGTGATAGATAACTATAGTTTATCACACTAATAGATTAGCAGTGATAGATAACTATAGTTTATTATACTAATAGATTAACAGTGATAGATAACTATAGTTTATTACACTACTAGATTAACAGTGATAAATAACTATAGTTTATCACACTAATAGATTAACAGTGATAGATAACTATAATTTATTACACTACTAGATTAACAGTGATAGATAACTCTAGTTTATCACACTACTAGATTAACAGTGATAGATAACTATAGTTTATTACACTAATAGATTAACAGTGATAGATAACTATAGTTTATTACACTAATAGATTAACAGTGATAGATAACTATAATTTATTACACTACTAGATTAACAGTGATAGATAACTATAGTTTATCACACTACTAGATTAACAGTGATAGATAACTATAGTTTATTACACTAATAGATTAACAGTGATAGATAACTATAGTTTATTACACTACTAGATTAACAGTGATAGATAACTATAGTTTATTACACTACTAGATTAACAGTGATAGATAACTATAGTTTATTACACCACTAGATTAACAGTGATAGATAACTATAGTTTATCACACTACTAGATTAACAGTGATAGATAACTATAGTTTATTACACTAATAGATTAACAGTGATAAATAACTATAGTTTATCACTCTACTAGATTAACAGTGATAGATAACTATAGTTTATCACTCTACTAGATTAACAGTGATAGATAACTATAGTTTATCACTCTACTAGATTAACAGTGATAGATAACTATAGTTTATCACACTACTAGATTAACAGTGATAGATAACTATAGTTTATTACACTAATAGATTAACAGTGATAGATAACTATAGTTTATCACACTAATAGATTAACAGTGATAGATAACTATAGTTTATCTCACTAATAGATTAGCAGTGATAGATAACTATAGTTTATCACACTAATAGATTAGCAGTGATAGATAACTATAGTTTATTATACTAATAGATTAACAGTGATAGATAACTATAGTTTATTACACTACTAGATTAACAGTGATAAATAACTATAGTTTATCACACTAATAGATTAACAGTGATAGATAACTATAATTTATTACACTACTAGATTAACAGTGATAGATAACTCTAGTTTATCACACTACTAGATTAACAGTGATAGATAACTATAGTTTATTACACTAATAGATTAACAGTGATAGATAACTATAGTTTATTACACTAATAGATTAACAGTGATAGATAACTATAGTTTATTACACTAATAGATTAACAGTGATAGATAACTATAATTTATTACACTACTAGATTAACAGTGATAGATAACTATAGTTTATCACACTACTAGATTAACAGTGATAGATAACTATAGTTTATTACACTAATAGATTAACAGTGATAGATAACTATAGTTTATTACACTACTAGATTAACAGTGATAGATAACTATAGTTTATTACACTACTAGATTAACAGTGATAGATAACTATAGTTTATTACACCACTAGATTAACAGTGATAGATAACTATAGTTTATCACACTACTAGATTAACAGTGATAGATAACTATAGTTTATTACACTAATAGATTAACAGTGATAAATAACTATAGTTTATCACTCTACTAGATTAACAGTGATAGATAACTATAGTTTATCACTCTACTAGATTAACAGTGATAGATAACTATAGTTTATCACTCTACTAGATTAACAGTGATAGATAACTATAGTTTATCACACTACTAGATTAACAGTGATAGATAACTATAGTTTATTACACTAATAGATTAACAGTGATAGATAACTATAGTTTATCACACTAATAGATTAACAGTGATAGATAACTATAGTTTATCTCACTAATAGATTAGCAGTGATAGATAACTATAGTTTATCACACTAATAGATTAGCAGTGATAGATAACTATAGTTTATTATACTAATAGATTAACAGTGATAGATAACTATAGTTTATTACACTACTAGATTAACAGTGATAAATAACTATAGTTTATCACACTAATAGATTAACAGTGATAGATAACTATAATTTATTACACTACTAGATTAACAGTGATAGATAACTCTAGTTTATCACACTACTAGATTAACAGTGATAGATAACTATAGTTTATTACACTAATAGATTAACAGTGATAGATAACTATAGTTTATTACACTAATAGATTAACAGTGATAGATAACTATAATTTATTACACTACTAGATTAACAGTGATAGATAACTATAGTTTATCACACTACTAGATTAACAGTGATAGATAACTATAGTTTATTACACTAATAGATTAACAGTGATAGATAACTATAGTTTATTACACTACTAGATTAACAGTGATAGATAACTATAGTTTATTACACTACTAGATTAACAGTGATAGATAACTATAGTTTATCACACTAATAGATTAACAGTGATAGATAACTATAGTTTATCACTCTACTAGATTAACAGTGATAGATAACTATAGTTTATCACTCTACTAGATTAACAGTGATAGATAACTATAGTTTATCACACTACTAGATTAACAGTGATAGATAACTATAGTTTATCACACTAATAGATTAACAGTGATAGATAACTATAGTTTATCACACTAATAGATTAGCAGTGATAGATAACTATAGTTTATCACACTAATAGATTAGCAGTGATAGATAACTATAGTTTATTACACTAATAGATTAACAGTGATAGATAACTATAGTTTATTACACTACTAGATTAACAGTGATAAATAACTATAGTTTATCACACTAATAGATTAACAGTGATAGATAACTATAATTTATTACACTACTAGATTAACAGTGATAGATAACTCTAGTTTATCACACTACTAGATTAACAGTGATAGATAACTATAGTTTATTACATTAATAGATTAACAGTGATAGATAACTATAGTTTATTACACTAATAGATTAACAGTGATAGATAACTATAATTTATTACACTACTAGATTAACAGTGATAGATAACTATAGTTTATCACACTACTAGATTAACAGAGATAGATAACTATAGTTTATTACACTAATAGATTAACAGTGATAGATAACTATAGTTTATTACACTACTAGATTAACAGTGATAGATAACTATAGTTTATTACACTACTAGATTAACAGTGATAGATAACTATAGTTTATTACACTAATAGATTAACAGTGATAGATAACTATAGTTTATTACACTAATAGATTAACAGTGATAGATAACTATAGTTTATTACACCACTAGATTAACAGTGATAGATAACTATAGTTTATCACACTAATAGATTAACAGTGATAGATAACTATAGTTTATCTCACTAATAGATTAGCAGTGATAGATAACTATAGTTTATCACACTAATAGATTAGCAGTGATAGATAACTATAGTTTATTATACTAATAGATTAACAGTGATAGATAACTATAGTTTATTACACTACTAGATTAACAGTGATAAATAACTATAGTTTATCACACTAATAGATTAACAGTGATAGATAACTATAATTTATTACACTACTAGATTAACAGTGATAGATAACTCTAGTTTATCACACTACTAGATTAACAGTGATAGATAACTATAGTTTATTACACTAATAGATTAACAGTGATAGATAACTATAGTTTATTACACTAATAGATTAACAGTGATAGATAACTATAATTTATTACACTACTAGATTAACAGTGATAGATAACTATAGTTTATCACACTACTAGATTAACAGTGATAGATAACTATAGTTTATTACACTAATAGATTAACAGTGATAGATAACTATAGTTTATTACACTACTAGATTAACAGTGATAGATAACTATAGTTTATTACACTACTAGATTAACAGTGATAGATAACTATAGTTTATCACACTAATAGATTAACAGTGATAGATAACTATAGTTTATCACTCTACTAGATTAACAGTGATAGATAACTATAGTTTATCACTCTACTAGATTAACAGTGATAGATAACTATAGTTTATCACACTACTAGATTAACAGAGATATATAACAATAGTTTATTACACCACTAGATTAACAGTGATAGATAACTATAGTTTATCACACTACTAGATTAACAGTGATAGATAACTATAGTTTATTACACTAATAGATTAACAGTGATAGATAACTATAGTTTATCACACTAATAGATTAACAGTGATAGATAACTATAGTTTATCACACTAATAGATTAGCAGTGATAGATAACTATAGTTTATCACACTAATAGATTAGCAGTGATAGATAACTATAGTTTATTACACTAATAGATTAACAGTGATAGATAACTATAGTTTATTACACTACTAGATTAACAGTGATAAATAACTATAGTTTATCACACTAATAGATTAACAGTGATAAATAACTATAGTTTATCACACTAATAGATTAACAGTGATAGATAACTATAATTTATTACACTACTAGATTAACAGTGATAGATAACTCTAGTTTATCACACTACTAGATTAACAGTGATAGATAACTATAGTTTATTACACTAATAGATTAACAGTGATAGATAACTATAGTTTATTACACTAATAGATTAACAGTGATAGATAACTATAATTTATTACACTACTAGATTAACAGTGATAGATAACTATAGTTTATCACACTACTAGATTAACAGTGAAAGATAACTATAGTTTATTACACTAATAGATTAACAGTGATAGATAACTATAGTTTATTACACTACTAGATTAACAGTGATAGATAACTATAGTTTATTACACTACTAGATTAACAGTGATAGATAACTATAGTTTATCACACTAATAGATTAACAGTGATAGATAACTATAGTTTATCACTCTACTAGATTAACAGTGATAGATAACTATAGTTTATCACTCTACTAGATTAACAGTGATAGATAACTATAGTTTATCACACTACTAGATTAACAGAGATATATAACAATAGTTTATTACACCACTAGATTAACAGTGATAGATAACTATAGTTTATCACACTACTAGATTAACAGTGATAGATAACTATAGTTTATTACACTAATAGATTAACAGTGATAGATAACTATAATTTATTACACTACTAGATTAACAGTGATAGATAACTATAGTTTATCACACTACTAGATTAACAGTGATAGATAACTATAGTTTATTACACTAATAGATTAACAGTGATAGATAACTATAGTTTATTACACTACTAGATTAACAGTGATAGATAACTATAGTTTATTACACTACTAGATTAACAGTGATAGATAACTATAGTTTATTACACTAATAGATTAACAGTGATAGATAACTATAGTTTATTACACTAATAGATTAACAGTGATAGATAACTATAGTTTATTACACCACTAGATTAACAGTGATAGATAACTATAGTTTATCACACTAATAGATTAACAGTGATAGATAACTATAGTTTATCTCACTAATAGATTAGCAGTGATAGATAACTATAGTTTATCACACTAATAGATTAGCAGTGATAGATAACTATAGTTTATTATACTAATAGATTAACAGTGATAGATAACTATAGTTTATTACACTACTAGATTAACAGTGATAAATAACTATAGTTTATCACACTAATAGATTAACAGTGATAGATAACTATAATTTATTACACTACTAGATTAACAGTGATAGATAACTCTAGTTTATCACACTACTAGATTAACAGTGATAGATAACTATAGTTTATTACACTAATAGATTAACAGTGATAGATAACTATAGTTTATTACACTAATAGATTAACAGTGATAGATAACTATAATTTATTACACTACTAGATTAACAGTGATAGATAACTATAGTTTATCACACTACTAGATTAACAGTGATAGATAACTATAGTTTATTACACTAATAGATTAACAGTGATAGATAACTATAGTTTATTACACTACTAGATTAACAGTGATAGATAACTATAGTTTATTACACTACTAGATTAACAGTGATAGATAACTATAGTTTATTACACCACTAGATTAACAGTGATAGATAACTATAGTTTATCACACTACTAGATTAACAGTGATAGATAACTATAGTTTATTACACTAATAGATTAACAGTGATAAATAACTATAGTTTATCACTCTACTAGATTAACAGTGATAGATAACTATAGTTTATCACTCTACTAGATTAACAGTGATAGATAACTATAGTTTATCACACTACTAGATTAACAGTGATAGATAACTATAGTTTATTACACTAATAGATTAACAGTGATAGATAACTATAGTTTATCACACTAATAGATTAACAGTGATAGATAACTATAGTTTATCTCACTAATAGATTAGCAGTGATAGATAACTATAGTTTATCACACTAATAGATTAGCAGTGATAGATAACTATAGTTTATTATACTAATAGATTAACAGTGATAGATAACTATAGTTTATTACACTACTAGATTAACAGTGATAAATAACTATAGTTTATCACACTAATAGATTAACAGTGATAAATAACTATAGTTTATCACACTAATAGATTAACAGTGATAGATAACTATAGTTTATTACACTACTAGATTAACAGTGATAGATAACTATAGTTTATCACACTAATAGATTAACAGTGATAGATAACTATAGTTTATCACTCTACTAGATTAACAGTGATAGATAACTATAGTTTATCACTCTACTAGATTAACAGTGATAGATAACTATAGTTTATCACACTACTAGATTAACAGTGATAGATAACTATAGTTTATCACACTAATAGATTAACAGTGATAGATAACTCTAGTTTATCACACTAATAGATTAGCAGTGATAGATAACTATAGTTTATCACACTAATAGATTAGCAGTGATAGATAACTATAGTTTATTACACTAATAGATTAACAGTGATAGATAACTATAGTTTATTACACTACTAGATTAACAGTGATAAATAACTATAGTTTATCACACTAATAGATTAACAGTGATAGATAACTATAATTTATTACACTACTAGATTAACAGTGATAGATAACTCTAGTTTATCACACTACTAGATTAACAGTGATAGATAACTATAGTTTATTACACTAATAGATTAACAGTGATAGATAACTATAGTTTATTACACTAATAGATTAACAGTGATAGATAACTATAATTTATTACACTACTAGATTAACAGTGATAGATAACTATAATTTATCACACTACTAGATTAACAGTGATAGATAACTATAGTTTATTACACTAATAGATTAACAGTGATAGATAACTATAGTTTATTACACTACTAGATTAACAGTGATAGATAACTATAGTTTATTACACTACTAGATTAACAGTGATAGATAACTATAGTTTATTACACTAATAGATTAACAGTGATAGATAACTATAGTTTATTACACTAATAGATTAACAGTGATAGATAACTATAGTTTATTACACCACTAGATTAACAGTGATAGATAACTATAGTTTATCACACTAATAGATTAACAGTGATAGATAACTATAGTTTATCTCACTAATAGATTAGCAGTGATAGATAACTATAGTTTATCACACTAATAGATTAGCAGTGATAGATAACTATAGTTTATTATACTAATAGATTAACAGTGATAGATAACTATAGTTTATTACACTACTAGATTAACAGTGATAAATAACTATAGTTTATCACACTAATAGATTAACAGTGATAGATAACTATAATTTATTACACTACTAGATTAACAGTGATAGATAACTCTAGTTTATCACACTACTAGATTAACAGTGATAGATAACTATAGTTTATTACACTAATAGATTAACAGTGATAGATAACTATAGTTTATTACACTAATAGATTAACAGTGATAGATAACTATAATTTATTACACTACTAGATTAACAGTGATAGATAACTATAGTTTATCACACTACTAGATTAACAGTGATAGATAACTATAGTTTATCACTCTACTAGATTAACAGTGATAGATAACTATAGTTTATCACACTACTAGATTAACAGAGATATATAACAATAGTTTATTACACCACTAGATTAACAGTGATAGATAACTATAGTTTATCACACTACTAGATTAACAGTGATAGATAACTATAGTTTATTACACTAATAGATTAACAGTGATAGATAACTATAGTTTATCACACTACTAGATTAACAGTGATAGATAACTATAGTTTATCACACTAATAGATTAACAGTGATAGATAACTATAGTTTATCACACTAATAGATTAACAGTGATAGATAACTATAGTTTATCACACTAATAGATTAGCAGTGATAGATAACTATAGTTTATCACACTAATAGATTAACAGTGATAGATAACTATAGTTTATTACACTAATAGATTAACAGTGATAGATAACTATAGTTTATTACACTAATAGATTAACAGTGATAAATAACTATAGTTTATCACACTAATAGATTAACAGTGATAAATAACTATAGTTTATCACACTAATAGATTAACAGTGATAGATAACTATAATTTATTACACTACTAGATTAACAGTGATAGATAACTCTAGTTTATCACACTACTAGATTAACAGTGATAGATAACTATAGTTTATTACACTAATAGATTAACAGTGATAGATAACTATAGTTTATTACACTAATAGATTAACAGTGATAGATAACTATAATTTATTACACTACTAGATTAACAGTGATAGATAACTATAGTTTATCACACTACTAGATTAACAGTGATAGATAACTATAGTTTATTACACTAATAGATTAACAGTGATAGATAACTATAGTTTATTACACTACTAGATTAACAGTGATAGATAACTATAGTTTATCACACTAATAGATTAACAGTGATAGATAACTATAGTTTATCACACTAATAGATTAACAGTGATAGATAACTATAGTTTATCACTCTACTAGATTAACAGTGATAGATAACTATAGTTTATCACTCTACTAGATTAACAGTGATAGATAACTATAGTTTATCACACTACTAGATTAACAGAGATATATAACAATAGTTTATTACACCACTAGATTAACAGTGATAGATAAATATAGTTTATCACACTACTAGATTAACAGTGATAGATAACTATAGTTTATTACACTAATAGATTAACAGTGATAGATAACTATAGTTTATCACACTAATAGATTAACAGTGATAGATAACTATAGTTTATCACACTAATAGATTAGCAGTGATAGATAACTATAGTTTATCACACTAATAGATTAGCAGTGATAGATAACTATAGTTTATTACACTAATAGATTAACAGTGATAGATAACTATAGTTTATTACACTACTAGATTAACAGTGATAAATAACTATAGTTTATCACACTAATAGATTAACAGTGATAGATAACTATAATTTATTACACTACTAGATTAACAGTGATAGATAACTCTAGTTTATCACACTACTAGATTAACAGTGATAGATAACTATAGTTTATTACACTAATAGATTAACAGTGATAGATAACTATAGTTTATTACACTAATAGATTAACAGTGATAGATAACTATAATTTATTACACTACTAGATTAACAGTGATAGATAACTATAGTTTATCACACTACTAGATTAACAGTGATAGATAACTATAGTTTATTACACTAATAGATTAACAGTGATAGATAACTATAGTTTATTACACTACTAGATTAACAGTGATAGATAACTATAGTTTATTACACTACTAGATTAACAGTGATAGATAACTATAGTTTATTACACTAATAGATTAACAGTGATAGATAACTATAGTTTATTACACTAATAGATTAACAGTGATAGATAACTATAGTTTATTACACCACTAGATTAACAGTGATAGATAACTATAGTTTATCACACTACTAGATTAACAGTGATAGATAACTATAGTTTATTACACTACTAGATTAACAGAGATATATAACAATAGTTTATTACACCACTAGATTAACAGTGATAGATAACTATAGTTTATCACACTACTAGATTAACAGTGATAGATAATTATAGTTTATCACACTACTAGATTAACAGTGATAGATAACTATAGTTTATCACACTAATAGATTAACAGTGATAGATAACAATACTTTATTACACCACTGGATTAACAGTGATAGATAACTGTAGTTTATCACACTACTAGATTAACAGTGACAGATAACTATAGTTTATTACACTAATAGATTAACAGTGATAGATAACTATAGTTTAATTAATTGTTAGATAACTATGACAGATATGGGACAGCTCAGTATAACAAGAAACTATTTGATAAATGTATATGACTTTATAAGTTACATATGAGAGCCATATCCTCACAGCGAGCCTGTATTTCGCTCGCGCATGCATAGATCAGCAATCCGTTATAACGAGAAAACCCACTTGTAGAGAAAATTATATATTTGTGAACCTGACGATGACCGCAGAAGGTCGAAATTGTTGTTTGGTTCTCTTCCAGTGCTTTCTCTACCCATACCATCCGTTTTAAATATATAACATAGATCAGCAAGTCTAAAGGAATAACCATTAAAATGCTGAGTTACTTAAAGAAGAAATTCATTTGTAGAAAGGCTTAACTTTTAGTCTTGCTAATCTCATGAGTAATTTTACTACATCTTTCCTAAATTCGTTAAAACCAAGACTGTCACCTGCAATGCTGTGATATCACGTACGTCAGCCATCTTGAATACAACAGTCAATGAACTGGAGAGTCTATTCATTCTCTGTGAAGGGGAAGTAGGATAGTCTATACTTGTGGTTACCAGTCATTTCAAATGTCTTCCACTTTAATATTGATTGCAATAAGAAAGTGACGTTTCTCATCTTATGTAAGCTCTGTGGTTTTCTACCATTCCTTCTTTAGTATGCAACATACACATCTCACTGTCCTTCTGAACACACCTACAAACACATTTAAACCGTCCTTGTGAACGAACATACCAGCTGAATATTCTTGTGTCTGTACAAATCTAGAAAACTGGAAACCTTGAACAAAAAACCCACGTTATTCTTCATCTAATACTTATGGTAATGCAGTTCAAGTTGTTATCTTTCTGAGACTGACACTAACCATATTTTAAAGTAAAATCTATCACTGAAACAAACCAGTTTTTAAGTAAGTTCTACTAGTAAAACTAACTAGATTTTCAAGTTTTTCCACTGAAACTAAACAGGTTTTTAAGTCTACCTAATCCCTCATGTATTTCATTTCAACATAATGGTATATACCATGCATTCTTCCAGTAACATATCATTTGTAAACCTAAGTTTCCTTGATTTAAACATAGCAATAGTAGAACTTGAAAATACCTTAGAATAGAGGACAACAACCACCTACCATCAGAACATACACAACCAAGACAGCTGTCCTCATATCTACACTCTTTCTACTTATGGTATGACAATGATGGTTAATGTTCCACATATATCAACCAAGTTTCATCAAAATCCGATCATTTTTATAAAGTTATGGTATGACAATAATGGTTAATGTTCCACATATATCAACCAAGTTTCATCAAAATCCGATCATTTTTATAAAGTTATGGTATGACAATGATGGTTAATGTTCCACATATATCAACCAAGTTTCATCAAAATCCGATCACTTTTATAAAGTTATGATATAACAATGATGGTTACTGTTCCACATATATCAACCAAGTTTCATCAAAATCCGATCATTTTTATAAAGTTATGGTAGGACAATGATGGTTACTGTTCCACATATATCAACCAAGTTTCATCAAAATCCGATCATATTTATAAAGTTATGGTATGACAATAATGGTTAATGTTCCACATATATCAACCAAGTTTCATCAAAATCCGATCATTTTTATAAAGTTATGATATGACAATGATGTTTAATGTTCCACATATATCAACCACGTTTCATCAAAATCCGATCATTTTTATAAAGTTATAAAGAAAAGACTGTGAAAAATCAGTCATATTGTCAAGAGATTCTTTTTTAATTTCCGTGACCTTGCTCTAATTTTGACCTTCTAGAAACTAGCTGCTTGTATGTTGAATCCTGATACAAACACATACAAACTTTCGTCCAAATCAATTCAGCCGTTTTCAAGAAACCTTGTTGACAAACATGAACACTGGGGTGAAACCCATAGCAAAGAAAAAATGTAATTTCGCTCTCAAAAGTACTTTAACTAGTAAAAATGGTTAACAAATGCACGGTGTTTGTTATTCGGCTGAAACATTTACAAAGAACTACGTTTCTCAAGAGTTAATAACAGAGGTAAACTACATGATTATGAAAATAATACCCAGTTTGTACACAAAAAATATAGTCAGATAAAGAAAACTGTCACTAAAGATTACATGGCAAACGACATGTATTCAAAGTTTAAAGTTTCTCGAACAATGTTAAATGACTGAATTGTCGAACGTAAACAGTGCTCAACGTACCATAAAAATATATACTTTCCACGTACTGTCTCTAAACTGTGCTAATAATATTTTGGAAAGTTTATTAAACTCTTGATTCGTTCAAAGAACACTAAACTTGCGTTTTATTAATTAATTAGTAGAAATATGAGTATTTTTTTCACGTTTCGACTTCACAACAGTCTGAATGACTCATACAGTATCTGAGAAACTTCGCTTAAGAAGTGAACCATACAACTTACAACTGTTCTATCTCAACACACACGTTTAAAACGTTTCACATATTTTCATTAACTATATAATCGAAACACACGTTGAAAATTTTACACGTTCTAAACAATTATCATGTTTTTGTGTTTAACTAAGTGAATTATTAACTACGATGCTTGTGTACGTAACTTTGAATTAATTATTCAGTAACATGTTTGAGTCACTGTTCTTATCTCTACAACGATATTGAACTGAAGTGCATCTTCCTGTCAGATGAATTTCTAAAAGAAAGAAGAAGGTATATGAATTAAAAGTGTACCTGCAATTACGACTGTCAGAGTTACCTTGTTCACACAGAAATGTTATGTATTTTCAGGAACACCTGGAATGTGCAACCGTTTCGGTTAGGGTAATTCGGGAAGGCCGTGTTACAACGAAACGTGCAACATTTCCCACCGTAAACGTATTCGTTATAATAATTCAAAATTATGTTAACCAAAATAAAAATAAATAAAAAACAAATATTGGGTTTAATTCATTTATATATTTGTTTCTTTTTGGCGAGAAGGAAGCGTTTCTCTGAAAGGAAATATCTACTTATAACGAGGCCTAATAGACACGCTCGTGTAATGATTAAAATAACGAAAATAAACTTAGCTTTTCAACTATACAAGATGTTATGTTTTTTTTTTCACTCTCTTCCTACAGCGTAAAACGTGTTCCGTAATGGATTGCAACATTATTTTAGCATTTAGGCTTACCTGGATGAGTTGAAATGACTGTAGTCGTTCGTTCGTAAAACTGTTCGTGACGTACTCCTCACTCGGCCGCCATGATGAATCAGACAGTATCATGGCGTTTCACGGCCACCTAACGGCATCCTTTATGACGTCTGTTGTTTGCACCCTACCGCACGACCTTGTAAACACTGGCCCAGAGTTGTGGTCGTTTATTTATATTTATGTGTTTCAAAGCTACGGTTGTAAAGAAAGAAAGAAAACCATTACAACTGAAGAAAGACTTGAAAAATGTTAATACTCCAGGTATCTCTGATACAAACAACTATATTTACATTAGATTCAACAGTCAGCGGTAATATTCATAGGTTTTGTTTTGACATTTTCAGTGTTTGTCTATTAGAGAAAAAAATTATATTTTCTATTAAAATAAATTAATGTAACAGAAATAATATATATATATATTTATTTATATAGTACTTATATATATGTGTGTGTGTGTTATTTTTAATGTAAATTCACTTATAAGTATAGTATCTGTTACTGTTAGGTAGTCAGGTCTTTGTCTTCAAACAGTTCACTAAAATTAATTAACTCTAGCAATAATCGGGCGTTGTTCGATTTGTTCAAAAGATTGAAATTTGCTATCGATCTCCAAATAGCGTGCTCAGACCACTCCTCCTAAATGTTCTGATCACTCCCCCTGACTGACAAGGAAGTGGATTCATCGCTCGAGTATCGATTTAGCCAACAGGTAAAGGAAAGAAACATATCACAAGCTTTGACTGTAGAAATAACGGATGGCATAAAATCAGTACTCTATAGAGATATTTTGCTGAGGGGAGCCCTACAAATCTTTATCTTGTCACTGCCTCGAAATACTTTATTTTCCCTTCTCTAACAAAATATTGCAGTCAGTCACGAGCGCTTCCTCTGTTCTACAGAGAGTTCTCTTCGTGCTTTCATTCCAACTGTTTCTCCACACTGTCTTTATTTTCAAAGTGAACCATCACGTTCCTAATTTCTCTCTACTCTGTCTTTATTTTCAAAGTGAACCATCACGTTCCTGATTTCTTTCCACACTGTCTTTTCATCATTTAAGGTTCTTTTGTAAGCACTCCTTCACAGAGTGTTCCTTTAGTTTGATTGGTTATTCAATTACTGCATATTCATACTGTCTGATTCTTTACTAAGTTCCCCTTCAATTTTCTGGTTATTTACAAACAAGCTTTCATTTTGTCTTATTATTTAATTATTGTCTCTTCACATTATTTTCTTATGTGGTAGTTTGGATTAGTGCCTAAGTGGGCGAATTATTTCATTTGGAAGAAAAAACACCAAAAAACATTTGCCTTGTGAATAATATGGTAGTTTGAGGTTTATTAGAGTAATGTGGTAGTTCAAGTCTTATTTAAAGATTGTGGTAGCTCGAGTCTTATTTGAAGATTGTGGTATTTCAAGTCTTATTTAATGATTGTGATAGTTCAAATATTACAAGCAAGCAATGGTGAATTAAACATTTAACATATTCGATTGGTCCAGAATTCAAACCATAAACATAAAATTCTATATTTAGCACCCCTTAAATATCCCCTATCTGGTTCTATTCATGGTGCCCCTTCACCTTGTCTAATTTCTATTTAAATATCCCCTATCTGGTTCTATTCTTGGTGCCCCTTCACCTTGTCTAATTGCTATTTAAATATCCCCTATCTGGTTCTATTCATGGTGCCCCTTCACCTTGTCTAATTTCTATTTAAATATCCCCTATCTGGTTCTATTCTTGGTGCCCCTTCACCTTGTCTAATTTATATTTAAATATCCCCTATCTGGTTCTATTCATGGTGCCCCTTCACCTTGTCTAATTGCTATTTAAATATCCCCTATCTGGTTCTATTCTTGGTGCCCATTCACCTTGTCTAATTTCTATTTAAGTCTAAAACCAACTTAATAATAGTAGTGGGAAAATAACTAAAACCAACTTAATAATAGTAGTGGGAAAATAACTAAAACCAACTTAATAATGGTAGTGGGAAAATAAATAAGACCAACTTAATAATGGTAGTGGGAAAATAAATAAAACCAACTTAATAATGGTAGTGGGAAAATAAATAAAACCAACTTAATAATAGTAGTGGGAAAATAAATAAAACCAACTTAATAATAGTAGTGGGAAAATAAATAAAACCAACTTAATAATGGTAGTGGGAAAATAAATAAAACCAACTTAATAATAGTAGTGAGAAAATAAATAAAACCAACTTAATAATAGTAGTGAGAAAATAAAGAAAACCAACTTAATAATGGTAGTGGGAAAATTAATCGTTGGGTTAATTTTGTTCATTTAAAAATATCAAGATTATAATATTGCTCTTTTGACAACAGTCGTTAGATTAATTTGGTTCATTGGGTACACTCTAAAGCTATGAGTTCATTGGGTACACTCTGAAGCTATGAGTTCATTGGGTACACTCTAAAGCTATGATTGTAATATAAATGTAACAATTCTGTTTGTTATGTGTATCCGTTAACAGATATATAGGATTTTTGAAACCAATTAGCAAGGTACAGAACTGGAGAATTTATTTTACATCCGCTGACATCTGTACTCTGGACAATGTTTGATAGAACCAGTAGCATATAAAGAGATAAAAAAAGTTATATGTGGTCAATAGTTAGCTCATGGCGATTTGTTTTGGTTGCTCAATGGCGCATTTTAAGACTTAAAACAGGAGTTTTCACTGGCTGATTACATATGTAAAAATTGTTTTCGCTAAGTCACATCTCAATGAAGATCTGCCTGCAGCTGTGAGTACAAAACCATGCGTGTTTATAAACTTGAACCGAATGTGTAACATTCCTGAATCCCATTAATCATAACCCCACCCGCTCCGGGCTGTGCAGTCTGAACACTTTAATTACTGAACGTTTGGGCTGGATGTTTGTTCCCCCACCTCTGAACTGCGTCTGTCGGTTGGAAATCAATAGGAACTCCTTGCTGACAGCATACTGCCATGTAGCTAATGGTACCGCAGTCAGACAACAATGAGGCCCAGTTCTTTTGGTTCAAACTTATCCATAGTTTGCTTTGATCGTTTCTTCAAGTTCATTACCTGAACGATTTATCTTCAAAAGATTCGTACAGCCTGGCAACATGCACGAAAACTGTTTTTACTTGTTTATAATGTATCAGTTAAATTATATTGTATTTTGTAGTGTATCAGTACAAATGTGTTGTATTTTGTAGTGTATCACTAGAATTGTGTAGTGTATCAGTACAACTATATTGTATTTTGCAGTGTATCACTAGAATTGTGTTGTATTTTGTAGTGTTTCTAGTAGAACTGTGTTGTATTTTGTAGTGTATCAGTACAAGTGTATTGTATTTTGTAGTGTATCAGTACAACTGTGTTGTATTTTGCAGTGTATCACTAGAATTGTGTTGTATTTTGTAGTGTCTCTAGTAGAACTGTGTTGTATTTTGTAGTGTATCAGTACAAGTGTATTGTATTTTGTAGTGTATCAGGACAACTGTGTTGTATTTTGCAGTGTATCAGTACAAGTGTATTGTATTTTGTAGTGTATCAGCAGAACTGTGTTGTATTTTGTAGTGTATCAGGACAACTGTGTTGTATTTTGCAGTGTATCAGTACAAGTGTATTGTATTTTGTAGTGTATCAGCAGAACTGTGTTGTATTTTGTAGTGTATCAGCAGAACTGTGTTGTATTTTGTAGTGTATCAGTACAAGTGTATTGTATTTTGTAGTGTATCAGCAGAACTGTGTTGTATTTTGTAGTGTATCAGTACAACTGTGTTTCATTTTGCAGTGTATCAGTACAACTGTATTGTATTTTGTAGTGTATCAGTACAACTGTGTTGTATTTTGCAGTGTATCAGCAGAACTGTGTTGTATTTTGCAGTGTATCAGCAGAACTGTGTTGTATTTTGCAGTGTATCAGCAGAACTGTGTTGTATCTTGCAAAGCCACTAAATCTATATGCTGTTGTCCATGATATTGTGTCATGTATCTTTGTTCTTAAGAACAAACGAACAAGCGGAACGGCATCCAGTCAGAATCACTGTATCTTTCACCATCCATTGACTGTCACTTACTCTTATAACGCATTTATAGCTTCAGAGTGAAAAAAAATAGCTTGTGGTAAATGTTCGAATATCTCTCCAAATCTCACAAGACTAATGTGCGTTAGAATTTTACTAGAACAGCGAAAGCACACCATACACATGTCACATTATCTCAGAGGTCAGAGGAAACTGTCATACATCCTGTTTAAAATACGATAAACGTGAGAATCTTCCTAGAATATGAAACAAATAAATGTACAAGATATCACCAAACTAGATGTTTGTTTCAGGTAACAAAGGAATAATGCTATAAGTTAGACGCCTATGATATATTAGATCACGTCCATAACGTATGGTGTAACTTGTATTTCAACATCTACTAGTAGGTTAAAAATAATAACATAAGTACGTTCATTCCGTGTATATTTTAAATATAGATACAGTATGGTAAAATCAGGATGGGTAAAGATGGCTGCAGTATGGTACAATAAGGAATGCTTAAGATGGTTCAGTATAGTGTAACAAGGATGGCTTAAGATGGCTCAGTATGGTATATTGAGGATGGCTTAAGATGGCTGCAGTATGGTGTAATCAGTATGGCTTAAGATGGCTCAGTATGGTATATTGAGGATGGTTTAAGATGGCTCAGTATGGTGTAATCAGTATGGCTTAAGATGGCTCAGTATGGTATATTGAGTATGGCTTAAGATGGCTCAGTATGCTTTATTCAGACATAACGTTAGATGGCTGAAATATACTGTATTACGGAAGACCTAAGATGGGTAAAATTTCGAATAAAATGTTTCTTACGAAAACTAGAAATGTGAGAACGAAAATCTGCATACGTTTTGTCTGTTAAAACATTACTTACTAAGTACTTACACATTGATCTTGTCTGTTAAAACATTACTTACTAAGCACTTACACATTGATCTTGTCTGTTAAAACATTACTTACTAAGCACTTACACATTGATCTTGTCTGTTTAAACATTACTTACTAAGCACTTACACATTGATTTTGTTTTGATTTATTTACTTTGATATACCTGTGTTTATAGAAAATTAGTATAGTCAAGCAAATTTAATAAATATATGTATGTATTGATTTTACTTTATACATATAGGATTCTCTAAATATAACACATGACTGTCCATGTAACTGTCAGATTGTCTCCAAACAAAGCTCTATAAACAATACATGACTGTCCACTGTAACTGTCAGGTCTTCTCCAAACAAAGCTATATAAAAAACACATGACTGTCCACTGTAACTGTCAGGTCTTCTCCAAACAAAGATATGTAAACAACACATGACTGTCTGCAGTAATTGTCAGGACTTCTCCAAACAAAAAGTTAAACAATGTAAGCTCCCATATAACAAAATATTCAATAACAAATAATTTGACAATAGGCTGACTTAAGTGAGTGTCAAATATTTTATTAAACACTGACACCTTTGATGCTCAGCAACCAGCCACTGACCGTTTCGATTATACAGATAGAGCCCGACTACACTTTACCCCAAACTACACAGATGATGACAGGGAACATTCTGGTTAGTAAATACTGTGTATTGATGTATCCTGTATATCCGCTTCGTGTTCTATATTTATAACGATTAATCTTGATTTGTGGAATACACTTGCAGAGGAATGGAGACCAGTAAGTTAAACCTAGTTTACTCTAAACCACAAATATTTTATATCAATGGGACAGGTAAAGAAAGAAGTCCACAATGAAATAGCTGTCTTGGTCCATGCAAGTTACTTCGATTCTCAGTGTTTTAACACAAGTAAAAGGGCTGTTTTCTCACCTTCCCTTCTAACATTAACATGTATTTCTGTCCAAGCCGTAAGTATATGAAACATAAATAACAAATATGCATAGGTGGAGGAACTGGGGATGGGTGGGGACATATCTTCCAATTTGACCCGGTAGTGAATGAAGAACAGACACTTTTGTTTAACTATTATTGGAAGTCGCTGTTTTATTTTTTAACTAACGTGTCATGGTCAACACAGGAAACAAGATGACCCCAACTGTATGTGTCACCTCCAAATTCAGATACGTTCCGCCACCTATGCACAGTAAAACGTCTACTTATCTTCTTGGAAGATGGTCAGCCTACACTGTTGGTTCTCTTCTGTTTCTACTGTTTACTGTTATTTCTACGCCCGCTTGTAATTCAAAATCCCCGAGACAAATGTGACGTCACAGACGTGCTGTGTGACTGAATTTCACTTAGAATGAGCAATGATTACACACTGTGTCACCTTTGTGTCGCACTTTCAGTCTTCCATTAAAGCTGCAAACACTTCAGCTGAGACAAGCGTGTCACTTTAAATCCGCCATTTTGAATCTAAGTGGATTTCTCACCGTACGAGTTCGTCTGGGCTCCTACCTGGCGCAAACTACCAACCAGTGCACGCGCACAGTTCCAGGTAGTCTACCGCGTGACTGATCGTCCGGGAAAGCTCACGCCCAACTGGTTCATAGCTCAGCTTTACGATCAATTTCACTAATCAGTGATGTCGAGAAAACCCACTTGTAGAGAAAAATATACATGTAAAATCGGCTGGTATGGGTTGAGAAAATTTGTTATGTAGAAGAGCGAACAACGTTTCGACCTTCATCAATTTCACTGTTCCTTTTCTTTCTGTTTCCACATGAGAAGTGATAAATAATTCGTCCAATGGCCAACAACCTTTATATAACATAACTTCACTGTCAGTAAAAACAATAACATTAATATCGTCAACAGACAAACACCAAATCTTTTTCTACAGCCAATTGAAAAGTCTAACAATCAACACGTGCAACTCTGATTCATTGCTTTTTATCCTTTTTAGGTGGTCAAGATGAAACCAAACAGAAAGCCTACTATAAATATATTAAATTAGAACGATCTGATACAGGAACTTAGAGATGTTAGAATGTAATATACAAGTATACACACGTGTACTTCAAACATATATAATACATAACCTACACAAGTTATCTACCATATGAATATTAATCAACTTGGCTTACGAAACTGTTGTATACAACTCCTAAATAAACAATAAATATCTAACTTACAGAACCAAAAATTTCATAAAAACCAACTTTACATATTACACAAAAGATGCGCGTCCTAACTATAACCAGAGAAAGTAAGTTATTATTACATAGTTAGATCTAGCTAGATCAAGTGTGAATATTGTATTATTGTTACATAGTTAGATCTAGCTAGATCAAGTGTGAATATTGTATTATTGTTACATAGTTAGATCTAGCTAGACCAAGTGTGAATACTGTATTATTGTTACATAGTTAGATCTAGCTAGACCAAGTGTGAATATTGTATTATTGTTACATAGTTAGATCTAGCTAGACCAAGTGTGAATAGTGTATTATTGTTACATAGTTAGATCTAGCTAGACCAAGTGTGAATATTGTATTATTGTTACATTGTTAGATCTAGATAGACCAATTGTGAATATTGTATTATTGTTACATAGTTAGATCTAGCTAGACCAAGTGTGAATATTGTATTATTGTTACATAGTTAGATCTAGCTAGATCAAGTGTGAATATTGTATTATTGTTACATAGTTAGATCTAGATAGACCAATTGTGATTATTGTATTATTGTTACATAGTTAGATCTAGCTAGACCAAGTGTGAATATTGTATTATTGTTACATAGTTAGATCTAGCTAGACCAAGTGTGAATATTGTATTATTGTTACATAGTTAGATCTAGATAGACCAATTGTGAATATTGTATTATTGTTACATAGTTAGATCTAGCTGGACCAAGTGTGAATATTGTATTATTGTTACATAGTTAGATCTAGCTAGACCAAGTGTGAATATTGTATTATTGTTACATAGTTAGATCTAGATAGACCAATTGTGAATATTGTATTATTGTTACATAGTTAGATCTAGCTAGACCAAGTGTGAATATTGTATTATTGTTACATAGTTAGATTTAGCTAGATCAAGTGTGAATATTGTATTATTGTTACATAGTTAGATCTAGCTAGATCAAGTGTGAATATTGTATTATTGTTACATAGTTAGATCTAGCAAGACCAAGTGTGAATATTGTATTATTGTTACATAGTTAGATCTAGCTAGATCAAGTGTGAATATTGTATTATTGTTACATAGTTAGATCTAGCTAGACCAAGTGTGAATATTGTATTATTGTTACATAGTTAGATCTAGCTAGACCAAGTGTGAATATTGTATTATTGTTACATAGTTAGATCTAGCTAGACCAAGTGTGAATACTGTACTATTGTTACATAGTTAGATCTAGCTAGACCAAGTGTGAATATTGTATTATTGTCACATAGTTAGATCTAGCTAGACCAAGTGTCAATATTGTATTATTGTTACATAGTTAGATCTAGTTAGACCAAAAGTAAATATTGTATTATTGTTACATAGTTAGATCTAGTTAGACCAAGTGTGAATACTGTATTATTGTTACATAATTGGATCTAGCTAGACCAAGTGTGAATATTGTATTATTGTCACATAGTTAGATCTAGCTAGACCAAGTGTAAATATTGTATTATTGTTACATAGTTAGATCTAGCTAGACCAAGTGTGAATACTGTATTATTGTTACATAGTTGGATCTAGCTAGACCAAGTGTGAATACTGTATTATTGTTACATAGTTAGATCTAGCTAGACCAAGTGTGAATATTGTATTATTGTTACATAGTTAGATCTAGCTAGACCAAGGGTGAATACTGTATTATTGTTACATAGTCAGATCTAGCTAGACCAAGTGTGAATACTGTATTATTGTTACATAGTTAGATCTAGCTAGATCAAGTGTGAATATTGTATTATTGTTACATAGTTAGATCTAGCTAGACCAAGTGTGAATACTGTATTATTGTTACATAGTTAGATCAAGCTAGATCAAGTGTGAATATTGTATTATTGTTACATAGTTAGATCTAGCTAAACCAAGTGTGAATATTGTATTATTGTTACATAGTTAGATCTAGATAGACCAATTGTGAATATTGTATTATTGTTACATAGTTAGATCTAGCTAGACCAAGTGTGAATATTGTATTATTGTTACATAGTTAGATCTAGCTAGATCAAGTGTGAATATTGTATTATTGTTACATAGTTAGATCTAGCTAGATCAAGTGTGAATATTGTATTATTGTTACATAGTTAGATCTAGCTAGACCAAGTGTGAATATTGTATTATTGTTACATAGTTAGATCTAGCTAGATCAAGTGTGAATATTGTATTATTGTTACATAGTTAGATCTAGCTAGATCAAGTGTGAATATTGTATTATTGTTACATAGTTAGATCTAGCTAGACCAAGTGTGAATATTGTATTATTGTTACATAGTTAGATCTAGCTAGACCAAGTGTGAATACTGTACTATTGTTACATAGTTAGATCTAGCTAGACCAAGTGTGAATATTGTATTATTGTCACATAGTTAGATCTAGCTAGACCAAGTGTCAATATTGTATTATTGTTACATAGTTAGATCTAGTTAGACCAAGTGTAAATATTGTATTATTGTTACATAGTTAGATCTAGTTAGACCAAGTGTGAATACTGTATTATTGTTACATAATTGGATCTAGCTAGACCAAGTGTGAATACTGTACTATTGTTACATAGTTAGATCTAGCTAGACCAAGTGTGAATATTGTATTATTGTCACATAGTTAGATCTAGCTAGACCAAGTGTAAATATTGTATTATTGTTACATAGTTAGATCTAGCTAGACCAAGTGTGAATACTGTATTATTGTTACATAGTTGGATCTAGCTAGACCAAGTGTGAATACTGTATTATTGTTACATAGTTAGATCTAGCTAGACCAAGTGTGAATATTGTATTATTGTTACATAGTTAGATCTAGCTAGACCAAGTGTGAATACTGTATTATTGTTACATAGTTAGATCTAGCTAGACCAAGTGTGAATACTGTATTATTGTTACATAGTCAGATCTAGCTAGACCAAGTGTGAATACTGTATTATTGTTACATAGTTAGATCTAGCTAGATCAAGTGTGAATATTGTATTATTGTTACATAGTTAGATCTAGCTAGACCAAGTGTGAATACTGTATTATTGTTACATAGTTAGATCTAGCTAGATCAAGTGTGAATATTGTATTATTGTTACATAGTTAGATCTAGCTAGACCAAGAGTGAATACTGTATTATTGTTACATAGATAGATCTAGCTAGACCAAGTGTGAATACTGTATTATTGTTACATAGTTAGATCTAGCTAGACCAAGTGTGAATATTGTATTATTGTTACATAGTTAGATCTAGCTAGATCAAGTGTGAATATTGTATTATTGTTACATAGTTAGATCTAGCTAGACCAAGTGTGAATACTGTACTATTGTTACATAGTTAGATCTAGCTAGACCAAGTGTGAATATTGTATTATTGTCACATAGTTAGATCTAGCTAGACCAAGTGTAAATATTGTATTATTGTTACATAGTTAGATCTAGCTAGACCAAGTGTGAATACTGTATTATTGTTACATAGTTAGATCTAGCTAGACCAAGTGTGAATATTGTATTATTGTTACATAGTTAGATCTAGCTAGACCAAGTGTGAATACTGTATTATTGTTACATAGTTAGATCTAGCTAGACCAAGTGTGAATACTGTATTATTGTTACATAGTTAGATCTAGCTAGACCAAGTGTGAATACTGTATTATTGTTACATAGTTAGATCTAGCTAGATCAAGTGTGAATATTGTATTATTGTTACATAGTTAGATCTAGCTAGACCAAGTGTGAATACTGTATTATTGTTACATAGTTAGATCTAGCTAGATCAAGTGTGAATATTGTATTATTGTTACATAGTTAGATCTAGCTAGACCAAGTGTGAATACTGTATTATTGTTACATAGTTAGATCTAGCTAGACCAAGTGTGAATACTGTATTATTGTTACATAGTTAGATCTAGCTAGACCAAGTGTGAATATTGTATTATTGTTACATAGTTAGATCTAGCTAGACCAAGTGTGAATACTGTATTATTGTTATATAGTTAGATCTAGCTAGACCAAGTGTGAATACTGTATTATTGTTACATAGTTAGATCTAGCTAGACCATTGTGAAAATTGTATTATTGTCACATAGTTAGATCTAGCTAGACCAAGTGTGTATATTGTATTATTGTTACATAATTAGATCTAGCTAGACCAATTGTGAATACTGTATTATTGTTACATAGTTAGATCTAGCTAGACCAATTATGAATACTGTATTATTGTCACATAGTTAGATCTAGCTAGACCAAGTGTGTATATTGTATTATTGTTACATAGTTAGATCTAGCTAGATCAAGTGTGAATATTGTATTATTGTTATATAGTTAGATCTAGCTAGACCAAGTGTGAATACTGTATTATTGTTACATAGTTAGATCTAGCTAGACCAATTGTGAATACTGTATTATTGTCACATAGTTAGATCTAGCTAGACCAAGTGTGTATATTGTATTATTGTTACATAATTAGATCTAGCTAGACCAAGTGTGAATATTGTATTATTGTTACATAGTTAGATCTAGCTTGAACAAGTCTGAATATTGATTTATTGTTACATAGTTAGATCTAGCTAGACCAAGTGTGAATATTGTATTATTGTTACATAGTTAGATCTAGCTAGACCAAGTGTGAATACTGTATTATTGTTACATAGTTAGATCTAGCTAGACCAAGTGTGAATATTGTATTATTGTTACATAGTTAGATCTAGCTAGACCAAGTGTGAATATTGTATTTTTGTTACATAGTTAGATCTAGCTAGACCAAGTGTGAATACTGTATTATTGTTACATAGATAGATCTAGCTAGACCAAGTGTAGATATTGTATTATTGTTACACAGTTATATCAAACTAGACCAATTGTGAATATTGTATTATTGTTACATAGTTAGATCTAGCTAGACCAAGTGTGAATATTGTACTATTGTTACATAGTTAGATTTAGCTAGACCAAGTGTGAATACTGTATTATTGTTACATAGTTAGATCTAGCTAGACCAAGTGTGAATACTGTATTATTGTTACATAATTAGATCTAGTTAGGCCAAGTGTGAATATTGTATTATTGTTACATAATTAGATCTAGCTAGACCAAGTGTGAATACTGTATTATTGTTACATAGTTAGATCTAGCTAGACCAAGTGTGAATACTGTATTATTGTTACATAGTTAGATCTAGCTAGACCAAGTGTGAATATTGTATTATTGTTACATAGTTAGATCTAGCTAGACCAAATGTGAATACTGTATTATTGTTACATAGTTAGATCTAGCTAGACCAATTGTGAATATTGTATTAAAGTTACATAGTTGGATCTAGCTAGACCAAGTGTAAATGTTGTATTATTGTTACATAGTTAGATCTAGCTAGACCAAGTGTGAATACTGTATTATTGTTACATTGTTAGATCATTCCATAAATGTTACTAGTCAGCACTCCTTTTCCCATTAATCATCACTGAACCCTCACCAGATGGCAGTAATTGTTCCATCTTCTCGGTAACGCTGACCAGTCTTTGAAGAGACAGAACAAGCGCCCGAGGTGTTTGATGGAGTCTCTTACCTTCTAGCGACAACAAACTGTTTCAACTGTTCAGACGATTTCTGCAGTTCTTTCAAACGAAAGGAAATATTTTGTAGTTAAACCGTACTAGTTAAAGTGTTCTTAGAACACTGTTAACTGAGTCCAGGTGACTGGAACACGCCCGTTCAACCTCTTGAATTCTTCGCCGAGTTTTCGAGATCAAAGACGTCGAATGCACATCTGTCGTTAAGTTACCTGTTCTGTGTAACCGTATACGTGGTGATTATTTACGATTATAACTCGCTAGAAGTTTCGTTACGTGGTTAAATATTTTTTACGCAGTGTTCCTTCGTTGTTACGTGTACGTTCTGTGAATCCAAAGAATTATTGTTCGCGTCACGCTTCCCCAAGGACTTGCTTCACATTTTAGGCCCATGGGTATTATTGACAGTCAAATCCTAGTGTTTGGACAGTCAAGAGTTGTACAGTAACTGAAAGTAAGTGTTTTCCATTATCTGCCTTCCTTTTAGTCTACTAATTCAAAATTAGGGACAGTTATGTTTTGAAAGGTTTTAGCTTAGCTTTGCATGTAATTTCCAAATGAAAGGATAGAATTTTGTGACATGGTTACTTCAAATATCCAGTGATGTACCGCAGGTTGTGTAGAATAAATTATTTATAAACTTCGGGTAATTTCGTTTTCTCCGTTCTCTAGCCGAGAATTGTTTGGAAACACCTTTGTTTACTTGTAGTTCTTACTCTATCTGGCGGGAAATGTTTTACCCAATTAGAATTGTTGGTTTTCTCGGTAATACTGACCAGTAACAAACCTTCTAAACCACCTCTGTCAAGGCAAGAAGATAAAACGAAAATTAACGATTGTTTACAAAGGGTTCACTCAACTGGCCTTTAGAATGAGTTCCAAATGTCATTGCACATAATACAGAAGAGGAGGACATCCATGCCGACTGTTTTTATCATAATTTACTGGTAATTATTTTAATACGGGTATTGAACTTCTTCCACTAAATAAGAAAGAAGAATGACTTTTAAATAGACTCAGTGGTGTTCTCAGATGGTTACCCAGTTTCAAGGATACTAATTTATGTACCCCTTACTGTTATTTGTCTTCATTGTTTTTGTTTAATTTCGCGTAAAGCTACTCGAGGGCTATCTGCGCTAGCCGTCCCTAATTTAGCAGCGTAAGACTAGAGGGAAGGCAGCTAGTCATCACCACCCACCGCCAACTCTTGGGTTACTCTTTTACCAACGAATACTGGGATTTACCGTCACTTATTACGTCCTCACGGCTGAAAGGGCGAGCATGTTTGGTGCGACCGGGATTCGAACCCGCGACCTTCGGATTAGAGTAGAACGACTAAACCCACCTGGTCATGCCGGGCCCATTTCTCTTGAATAGTAGCTTGTGGAAGGTTTGAATTTTGCTAATCCTCAAATTAATCCTAATAAAATAGGCCCATGTAATTATAAATATTACTTATGAGTAATTATAAAGATATAATTGTACTCAGTTCTGTGTAACATAAAGTAGTTTGTTGATTCAAAAAACAACAACTAACTTCTATATAAGTAAATAACAACATAAAGTTAAGCCTAACAATATAAATTGAAAACTTAGTTTACCATTAGTATTAACTATCACGACCTCTATAATTTAGTTTACAATTAGTATTAAATATTACGACCTCTATATAATTATTGTTTTGTTTAAACAGTTGGCCCGGCATGGCTAGATGGTTGAGAACTCCACTCGTAATCCGAGGGTTGCGGGTTCGAATCCCAATCACACCAAACATGCTCGCCCTTTCAGCCGTGGGGGCAGTATAATGTGCGGTCAATCCCACTGTTCGTTGGTAAAAGAGTAGCCCAAGAGTTGGCGGTGGGTGGTGATGCCTAGCTGCCTTCCTTCTAGTCTTACACTGCTAAATTAGGAACGGCTAGCGCAGATAGCTCTCGAGTAGTTTTGCGCGAAATTAAAAAAGCAAACAAACAAAACATCTATTATGTGTTGTTTATCAATACAACTGAGATGTATGTGCATTATAAAACAAACTCTCGTCTTTTGAAGTATTTCATACTGGGAATCTTGCTGTTGGAAACAGTAAAATACTCCATGATGAGTTGGTTTTGTGGTCCACGTCATCAAAAAATCAAAAAATGTTACATTCAGACATAAATGTAAGTTTACTTCCAACTTTTACTACGACGTAAAGTATAGGTTCAGATGTAAAGGTTTTACTTGCGGACCTACTGTGACATGGGTTTTAGACCTAAGAGTTTCGTTTCCAAACTTTACTATAATGTAATTTCTAGGCTTAAATATTTCACTTCTATGCTTTACTATGTCGTAAGTTTCAGAACTTCCACTTTTATACTTCTCTATAAGCGTTAGGTATTTTTATTTCCGATGATATGAGAGTGCACAAACGTAACGTATGTTTTCTACACCCTCGGTCATACACGTCATCTTATAATATCATCAGGAAATGACAATAGATGGCGCGGTAGTCCATTCTTCATTCGTCTTGTTCCTTTTTCATTTATTTCTTTTCGCCGCCTAGATTTCATTGATAACACTAACAGTCAAGTTTATGAGAAGTTTTCTGTAAGCTACAAGAAGTTTCAGTTTCTACAACAGTCAAACTTATGAGAAGTTTTCTGTAAGCTACAAGAAGTTTCAGTTTCTACAACAGTCAAACTTATGAGAAGTTTTCTGTAAGCAACAAGGAGTTTCGCTTTCTACAACAGTCAAGCTTATGAGAAGTTTTCTGTAAGCTACAAGGAGTTTCACCTTCTACAACAGTCAAGCTTATGAGAAGTTTTCTGTAAGCTACAAGGAGTTTCACCTTCTACAACAGTCAAGCTTATGAGAAGTTTTCTGTAAGCTACAACAGTCGAGCTTATGAGAAGTTTACTGTAAGCTACAAGGAGTTTCAGTTTCTACAACAGTCAAGCTTATGAGAAGTTTTCTGTAAGCAACAAGGAGTTTCACTTTCTACAACAGTCAAGCTTATGAGAAGTTTCCTGTAAGCTAAAGGAGTTTCACTTTCTACAACAGTCAAGCTTATGAGAAGTTTTCTGTAAGCTAAAGGAGTTTCACTTTCTACAACAGTCAAGCTTATGAGAAGTTTTCTGTAAGCTAAAGGAGTTTCACTTTCTACAACAGTCAAGCTTATGAGAAGTTTTCTGTAAGCCAAAGGAGTTTCAGTTTCTACAACAGTCAAGCTTATGAGAGTTTTCTGTAAGCTACAAGGAGTTTCACTCTTCTACAACAGTCAAGCTTATGAGAAGTTTTCTGTAAGCTAAAGGAGTTTCACTTTCTACAACAGTCAAGCTTATGAGAAGTTTTCTGTAAGCTAAAGGAGTTTCAGTTTTTACAATAGCCAAGCTTATGAGAAGTCTTCTGTAAGCTACAAGGAGTTTCACTTTCTACAACAGTCAAGCTTATGAGAAGTTTTCTGTAAGCTAAAGGAGTTTCACTTTCTCACAACAGTCAAGCTTATGAGAAGTTTCTGTAAGCTAAGGAGTTCACTTTCTACAACAGTCAAGCTTATGAGAAGTTTCTCAGGCTACAAGGGTTTCAGTTTCTACAACAGTCAAGCTTATGAGAAGTTTACTGTAAGCTACAAGGAGTTTCAGTTTCTACAACAGTCAAGCTTATGAGAAGTTTTCTGTAAGCTACAAGGAGTTTCAGCTTCTACAACAGTCAAGCTTATGAGAAGTTTTCTGTAAGCTACAAGAAGTTTCACTTTCTACAACAGTCAAGCTTATGAGAAGTTTTCTGTAAGCTACAAGAAGTTTCACTTTCCACAACAGTCAAACATGAGAAGTTTTCTGTAAGCTACAAGGAGTTCAGTTTCTACAACAGCCCAAACATAAGAAGTTTTCTGTAAGCTAAAGGAGTTTCAGTTTCTACAACAGTCAAGCTTATGAGAAGTTTTCTGTAAGCTACAAGGAGTTTCAGCTTCTACAACAGTCAAGCTTATGAGAAGTTTTCTGTAAGCTACAAGGAGTTTCAGTTTCTACAACAGTCAAGCTTATGAGAAGTTTTCTGTAAGCTACAAGGAGTTTCAGTTTTTACAACAGTCAAGCTTATGAGAAGTTTTCTGTAAGCTACAAGAGTTCTCACTTTCTACAACAGTCAAGCTTATGAGAAGCTCCTGTAAGCTAAAGGAGTTTCACTTTCTACAACAGTCAAGCTTATGAGAAGTTTTCTGTAAACTAAAGGAGTTTCACTTTCTACAACAGTCAAGCTTATGAGAAGTTTTCTGTAAGCTAAAGGAGTTTCAGTTTCTACAACAGTCAAGCTTATGAGAAGTTTTCTGTAAGCTACAAGAAGTTTCACTTTCTACAACAGTCAAGCTTATGAGAAGTTTCCTGTAAGCTAAAGGAGTTTCACTTTCTACAACAGTCAAGCTTATGAGAAGTTTTCTGTAAGCTAAAGGAGTTTCACTTTCTACAACAGTCAAGCTTATGAGAAGTTTTCTGTAAGCTAAAGGAGTTTCAGTTTCTACAACAGTCAAGCTTATGAGAAGTTTTCTGTAAGCTACAAGGAGTTTCACTTTTTACAACAGTCAAGCTTATGAGAAGTTTTCTGTAAGCTAAAGGAGTTTCAGTTTCTACAACAGTCAAGCTTATGAGAAGTTTTCTGTAAGCTACAAGGAGTTTCACTTTCTACAACAGTCAAGATTATGAGAAGTTTTCTGTAAGCTACAAGGAGTTTCACTTTCTATAACAGTCAAGCTTATGAGAAGTTTTCTGTAAGCTAAAGGAGTTTCACTTTCTACAACAGTCAAGCTTATGAGAAGTTTTCTGTAAGCTAAAGGAGTTTCACTTTCTACAACAGTAAAGCTTATGAGAAGTTTTCTGTAAGCTACAAGGAGTTTCACTTTCTACAACAGTCAAGCTTATGAGAAGTTTTCTGTAAGCTCACAAGGAGTTTCACTTTCTACAACAGTCAAGCTTATGAGAAGTTTTCTGTAGCTACAAGAAGTTTCACTTTCTCACAACAGTCAAGCTTATGAGAAGTTTTCTGTAAGCTAAAAGGAGTTCAGTTTCTACAACAGTCAAGCTTATGAGAAGTTTTCTGTAAGCTACAAGGAGTTTCACTTTCTACAACAGTCAAGATTATGAGAAGTTTTCTGTAAGCTACAAGGAGTTTCACTTTCTATAACAGTCAAGCTTATGAGAAGTTTTCTGTAAGCCAAAGGAGTTTCACTCTTCTACAACAGTCAAGCTTATGAGAAGTTTTCTGTAAGCTAAAGGAGTTTCACTTTCTACAACAGTCAAGCTTATGAGAAGTTTTCTGTAAGCTACAAGGAGTTTCACTTTCTACAACAGTCAAGCTTATGAGAAGTTTTCTGTAAGCTACAAGGAGTTTCAGCTTCTACAACAGTCAAGCTTATGAGAATTTTTCTGTAAGCTACAAGGAGTTTCACTTTCTATAACAGTCAAGCTTATGAGAAGTTTTCTGTAAACTAAAGGAGTTTCACTTTCTACAACAGTCAAGCTTATGAGAAGTTTTCTGTAAGCTAAAGGAGTTTCACTTTCTACAACAGTCAAGCTTATGAGAAGTTTTCTGTAAGCTACAAGGAGTTTCACTTTCTACAACAGTCAAGCTTATGAGAAGTTTTCTGTAAGCTACAAGGAGTTTCAGTTTCTACAACAGTCAAGCTTATAAGAAGTTTTCTGTAAGCTAAAGGAGTTTCAGTTTCTACAACAGTCAAGCTTATGAGAAGTTTTCTGTAAGCTACAAGGAATTTCACTTTCTACAACAGTCAAGCTTATGAGAAGTTTTCTGTAAGCTACAAGGAATTTCACTTTCTACAACAGTCAAGCTTATGAGAAGTTTTCTGTAAGCTACAAGGAGTTTCACTTTCTACAACAGTCAAGCTTATGAGAAGTTTTCTGTAAGCTACAAGGAGTTTTAGTTTTTACAACAGTCAAGCTTATGAGAAGTTTTCTGTAAGCTACAAGGGGTTTCAGTTTCTACAACAGTCAAACTTATGAGAAGTTTTCTGTAAGCTACAAGGAGTTTCACTTTCTACAACAGTCAAGCTTATGAGAAGTTTTCTGTAAGCTACAAGGAGTTTCAGTTTCTACAACAGTCAAGTTTATGAGAAGTTTTCTGTAAGCTACAAGGAGTTTCAGTTTTACAACAGTCAAGTTTTATGAAGTTTTCTGTAAGCTACAAGAAGTTTCACTTTCTACAACAGTCAAGCTTATGAGAAGTTTTCTGTAAGCTAAAGGAGTTTCACTTTCTACAACAGTCAAGCTTATGAGAAGTTTTCTGTAAGCTACAAGAAGTTTCACTTTCTACAACAGTCAAGCTTATGAGAAGTTTCCTGTAAGCTAAAGGAGTTTCACTTTCTACAACAGTCAAGCTTTATGAGAAGTTTTCTGTAAGCTAAGGAGTTTCACTTTCTACAACAGTCAAGCTTATGAGAAGTTTTCTGTAAGCTAAAGGAGTTTCAGTTTCTACAACAGTCAAGCTTATGAGAAGTTTTCTGTAAGCTACAAGGAGTTTCACTTTCTACAACAGGCAAGTTTATGAGAAGTTTTCTGTAAGCTACAAGGAGTTCAGTTTTACAACAGTCAAGCTTATGAGAAGTTTTCTGTGCTACAAGGGTTTCAGTTTCTACAACAGTCAAACTTATGAGAAGTTTTCTGTAAGCTACAAGGAGTTTCACTTTCTACAACAGTCAAGCTTATGAGAAGTTTTCTGTAAGCTACAAGGAGTTTCACTTTCTACAACAGTCGAGCTTATGAGAAGTTTTCTGTAAGCTAAAGGAGTTTCAGTTTCTATAACAGTCAAGCTTATGAGAAGTTTTCTGTAAGCTACAAGGAATTTCACTTTCTACAACAGTCAAGCTTATGAGAAGTTTCCTGTAAGCTAAAGGAGTTTCATTTTCTACAACAGTCAAGCTTATGAGAAGTTTTCTGTAAGCTAAAGGAGTTTCACTTTCTACAACAGTCAAGCTTATAAGAAGTTTTCTGTAAGCTAAAGGAGTTTCAGTTTCTACAACAGTCAAGCTTATGAGAAGTTTTCTGTAAGCTACAAGGAATTTCACTTTCTACAACAGTCAAGCTTATGAGAAGTTTTCTGTAAGCTACAAGGAGTTTCACTTTCTACAACAGTCAAGCTTATGAGAAGTTTTCTGTAAGCTACAAGGAGTTTTAGTTTTTACAACAGTCAAGCTTATGAGAAGTTTTCTGTAAGCTACAAGGGGTTTCAGTTTCTACAACAGTCAAACTTATGAGAAGTTTTCTGTAAGCTACAAGGAGTTTCACTTTCTACAACAGTCAAGCTTATGAGAAGTTTTCTGTAAGCTACAAGGAGTTTCAGTTTCTACAACAGTCAAGCTTATGAGAAGTTTTCTGTAAGCTACAAGGAGTTTCAGTTTTTACAACAGTCAAGCTTATGAGAAGTTTTCTGTAGCTACAAGAGTTTCACTTTCTACAACAGTCAAGCTTTATGAGAAGTTTTCTGTAAGCTAAAGGAGTTTCACTTTCTACAACAGTCAAGCTTATGAGAAGTTTTCTGTAAGCTACAAGAAGTTTCACTTTCTACAACAGTCAAGCTTATGAGAAGTTTCCTGTAAGCTAAAGGAGTTTCACTTTCTACAACAGTCAAGCTTATGAGAAGTTTTTGTAAGCTAAAGGAGTTTCACTTTCTACAACAGTCAAGCTTATGAGAAGTTTTCTGTAAGCTAAAGGAGTTTCAGTTTCTACAACAGTCAAGCTTATGAGAAGTTTTCTGTAAGCTACAAGGAGTTTCACTTTCTACAACAGGCAAGCTTATGAGAAGTTTTCTGTAAGCTACAAGGAGTTTCAGTTTTTACAACAGTCAAGCTTATGAGAAGTTTTCTGTAAGCTACAAGGGGTTTCAGTTTCTACAACAGTCAAACTTATGAGAAGTTTTCTGTAAGCTACAAGGAGTTTCACTTTCTACAACAGTCAAGCTTATGAGAAGTTTTCTGTAAGCTACAAGGAGTTTCACTTTCTACAACAGTCGAGCTTATGAGAAGTTTTCTGTAAGCTACAAGGAGTTTCACTTTCTACAACAGTCAAGCTTATGAGAAGTTTTCTGTAAGCTACAAGGAGTTTCACTTTCTACAACAGTCAAGCTTATGAGAAGTTTTCTGTAAGCTACAAGGAGTTTCACTTTCTACAACAGTCAAGCTTATGAGAAGTTTTCTGTAAGCTACAAGAAGTTTCACTTTCTACAACAGTCGAGCTGATGAGAAGTTTTCTGTAAGCTACAAGGAGTTTCAGTTTCTACAACAGTCAAGCTTATGAGAAGTTTTCTGTAAGCTACAAGGAGTTTCAGTTTCTACAACAGTCAAGCTTATGAGAAGTTTTCTGTAAGCTACAAGGAGTTTCAGTTTCTACTTCCTTCAGTTTACATATAAGTAGAAAATGACAAGGTTATATTTCTCTAGAGTTTTTTCATTAAAACTTAATTTCTTTAATTCACATACATGTATATATTAAATAATTTTAACGTTCTATAATCTAGAACCTGTTATTTTTATTTTTTACGAACAGTTTGTGTTTAGGTACTTTACACAAAGACGACAGTAAACGTATAACAACATAAAACATACGTATTAGTTAAAACATTACAAAATGAAGGTTTAGTTAGTAAACATATTACATAACACAGGATGGTATCAGGTTCAGTCAGTAAACACATTACATAACACCGATTGATATCAGGTTCAGTCAGTAAACACATTACATAACACAGGTTGATATCAGGTTCAGTCAGTAAATACATTACATAACACAGATTGATATCAGGTTCAGTTAGTAAACACATTACATAACACAGGTTTATATCAGGTTCAGTCAGTAAACACATTACCTAACACAGATTGATATCAGGTTCAGTCAGTAAACACATTACATAACACAGGTTGATTCAATAAATACATTACAGAACATAAAATGTCGCATTCGATCAGTAATCACATTACACAATGCATTATCGATTCCGTACTTTAAAACCAGTTGATAGGTGTCGCTTATAACATATTATCAGCTGTATATGATCAACTAGTGTGTATAGTTGTACCCTACTTTCACGTATTGTGTTTAACTGTATTTTCTATAATTATAAACTATTCACGTACTAACACGACGTTTCGATTATCCATTTGAATATTATTAACTGACTGTATTTATAATTATCAAACTTACAAATATATTTAATTGTGTTATTTCTTTCTTAATAAAAATAGTACGTGTACATTAACCCTAGAAATAAATAAAACTAAAATAAAATGCGTCTTGTAAGGAAAAACAACGACTATAGGCTGCTTGATATTTTTCGCTGAGAGATAAACACTTCCCCATAGAGCTAGGGACGTGACAAGATGTGGGGACCCTCCCCCCGCACACAGAGTTCCTGCTTCTGGCATCTCAAAATAAACCTGAAGTAGACTATCATCCCTTTACTAAAACGCTCACAGTATTTATAAATATGTCCACTAGGTGGCGCTATAGAGTGAATTAAACATAAGCCAATTAGCCACTCAGCGTATTTTATGTGATGTTCAAAATTAACAACAGTTGAGTCAAAGATGGAATATCCATAATTTTCATCTCAAATAAATTGTTTGCTTCAGTATATTAGAAAGAATGTTTCAAATCTATCCCTTGTGTCATTAACTAGGAAGTGTCCACATTTTTAATAGTACACTTTCGATAGTAGCGTGCCAGTCTAAACAGTTATTTCTAAAATTCCCAAACGCACACAAAAATGTCATCTATTGTCGACTGATGAACAAAACATTTTATTTTTAAGCCTGGTGAAATATTTCTAGCTCAATAAACATTTAATGAATTACTCTAGAAACTAACACTTTGTTTCTACCATTTAATGAATAACTTTGTAAACTAACAGTTTGTTTCTAACATTTAATGAATAACTTAGTAAACTAACACTTTGTTTCTACCATTTAATGAATAACTTTGTAAACTAACAGTTTGTTTCTACCATTTAATGAATAACTTTCTAAACTAACAATTTGTTTCTACCACTTAATGAATAACTTTGTAAACTAACAGTTTGTTTCTATCATTTAATGAATAACTTAGTAAGCCAACACTTTGTTTCTACCATTTAATGAATAGCTTAGTAAGCCAACACTTTGTTTCTACCATTTAATGAATAACTTTGTAAGCTAACACTTTGTTTCTACCATTTAATGAATAACTTAGTAAACTAACAATTTGTTTCTACCATTTAATGAATAACTTAGTAAACTAACAGTTTGTTTCTACCATTTAATGAATAACTTAGTAAGCTAACACTTTGTTTCTACCATTTAATGAATAACTTAGTAAACTAACACTTTGTTTCTACCATTTAATGAATAACTTAGTAAGCTAACACTTTGTTTCTACCATTTAATGAATAACTTTGTAAGCTAACAATTTGTTTCTACCATTTAATGAATAACTTAGTAAACTAACAATTTGTTTTTACCATTTAATGAATAACTTTGTAAACTAACAATTTGTTTCTACCATTTAATGAATAACTTTGTAAACTAACACTTTGTTTCTACCATTTAATGAATAACTTTGTAAACTAACACTTTGTTTCTACCATTTAATGAATAACTTTGTAAACTAACACTTTGTTTCTACCACTTAATGAATAACTTTGTAAACTAACAGTTTGTTCCTACCATTTAATGAATAACTTTGTAAACTAACACTTTGTTTCTACCACTTAATGAATAACTTTGTAAACTAACAGTTTGTTCCTACCATTTAATGAATAACTTTGTAAACTAACAGTTTGTTTCTACCATTTAATGAATAACTTAGTAAGCTAACACTTTGATTCTACCATTTAATGAATAACTTTGTAAACTAACAGTTTGTTTCTACCATTTAAAGAATTAATTTACAAACTAAAAGTTTGTTTCTGCTATGTAATTAATTACATTATGAACTAACAGTTTGTTTCTACCTTTTAATGAATTACTCTATAAACTAACAGTTTGTTTCTACTATTTAATGAATTACTTTATAAACTAACAGTGTGTTTCTACCATGTAATGAATTATTTTATAAACTAACAGCTTGTTTCTACCATTTAAAGAATTAATTTATAAATATAAAGTTTGTTTCTACTATTTAATGAATTACTTTATAAACTAACAGTTTGTTTCTACTATTTAATGAATTACTTTATAAACTAACAGTTTGTTTCTACCATTTAAAGAATTAATTTATAAATATAAAGTTTGTTTCTACTATTTAATGAATTACTTTATAAACTAACAGTTTGTTTCTACTATTTAATGAATTACTTTATAAACTAACCGTTTGTTTCTACCATTTAAAGAATTACTTTATAAACATAAAGTTTGTTTCTACTATTTAATGAATTACTTTATAAACTAACAGTTTGTTTCTACCATGTAATGAATTATTTTATAAACTAACAGTTTGTTTCTACCATTTAAAGAATTAATTTATAAATATAAAGTTTGTTTCTACCATTTAAAGAATTACTTTATAAACTAACAGTTTGTTTCTACCATGTAATGAATTACTTTATAAATATAAAGTTTGTTTCTCCCATGTAATGAATTATTTTATAAACTAACAGCATGCTCCTATTTATTGGAATGAAAGGAAGTTAAAAATAGAATACCTGATTTAATGAAACAGTTTAGGTAAGTGGTCCAAATAAAAGCAGTGTAGTTTTATTAAACTTACGTGTAATACAATTTAGGTAAGTGGTCCAAATAAAACAGTGTAGTTTTATTAAACTTACGTGTAATATAGTTTAGGTAAGTGGTCCAAATAAAAGCAGTGTAGTTTTATTAAACTTACGTGTAATACAGTTTAGGTAAGTGGTCCAAATAAAACCAGTGTAGTTTTATTAAACTTACGTGTAACACAGTTTAGGTAAGTGGTCCAAATAAAAACAGTGTAGTTTTATTAAACTTACGTGTAACACAGTTTAGGTAAGTGGTCCAAATAAAACCAGTGTAGTTTTATTAAACTTACGTGTAGTAAAAAGAACAATTGAATTAGTTTGAATTTCTAATTCATGTGAAGTCCTTGTAAGCTTTATAATTTAACCATTTTTCCACATTGTTCTATAAACATAACGTTATGTTACGCTAACCCTCGTTCTCACACACATATATATATATATATCATCCCAAATTAAATCGCTTGACTTTCTGTTTCTTTGCATCGTGCAACAATTTATCAACCCGGTCTTTTCGTGAGAATGGTCGTGCAGACACTAACAGAAATATATTCTTTTTATTCTGTCGGTTTTCAGCTAAATCAAATCCATCATGTCAGCCGTCTGCCTCTCACGCTAGGCCTCCTTCACTGACATATCGTTGTGATATGGAAGCAGCGTCTGAACAGCTAGTGGAAAGTATATATGTCTCACATATGTATATATATATACAAATAGCAGTACTGAGAAATATTTGATGTAAACAGCAAGTCTTGTTCTGAGAGAAATATTAATATTTTCTTCTGGTTTCAAACCCCTACATGTTTATAAACTAGCACGCACGTGTGTCGGGAATAGGTTTAACATTTTATAACAGCATTATTTTGAAAAACTAAATTAGCCGAAGGTCATAAGAAAGGTTAAAGACGTGGCCAGCCAGTTTAGTCGAGGTCACCTAGGTCAGAACGTCGGTGGGCGGACTTGTGTTGCCGCTTAACTACAAATCTCATAAATAAAAGGACGAAGCTTAGATATTACATATCTCATTAGTCGAGGTCTATTTCACCGGCTCCTCTGGATGTCAGGGACAAAGAAAACAATGCTCTATTGTGGGTTTTTACATTTGTTATCTCGTTATTAAATGGATTATGTTGAGATATATTCTAGTGACCAGAGAGTATTTAAAACTATATGGTATACTATACACATTAAACACGGTCGTATAAGATTAGTTACAGGTAATATTCTAGAATCTAGACAGTAGACCACCGTGTCTACTTTTAATTTAAACAGTCTGTAAGTATCAGATAACTAGAAATAAATCTTGGTATGTTTGTTATAAAGGTATTGGTTGTCCCAGTTAAAAGCTACAGGCATAATGTTACAGTTTCAACATTTATCAGCTGTATGTATCCTTTAGAAAACTCAACCCTTCTGAAAAGCAAAGTCAGTTGACGTGCTTCTGAGAAAGGATAAAATAAGCATCGCAGCGCCATCTTCAGGCTATAATAAATTCCACAATTTTTCATCTGAGCTGTATCAACCACGGATATCGAAACTCAGTATTTAGCGCTGAATGACTGGGGTTGGAGTGTAGATAATATAGCTTCAACAGATAAGTACGTACGTAAGTAATATAAAGATAATTTTATTAAGAAAAGAAACGGTTTTTGCTGTTGGTCAGTTATAACTTGGTAAAAATAAACGTAGAAGTGACACGGGTGTTGTGGTTACTATCTCAATATACCATCTCAACTACTGCTTCATTTAAAACATACAATTAATAATGCGATTTACTTATTAAGTTGGAAAATGTTTAGTTGTGTTTTCTACAATGAAACAAACATAACTTTTCTGTATCACTTTGAATTAACACAGATATTATTATGGAAATCATATCTCGGAGTATTCACATTGTTAAATAGCTGTAGCCTAAACTATTGTAGTATTCACATTGTTAAATAGCTGTAGCCTAAACTATTGTAGTATTCACATTGTTAAATAGCTGTAGCTAAACTGTTCTAGTATTCACGTTGTTAAATAGCTGAAGCCAAAACTATCCTAGTATTCACGTTGTTAAATAGCTGTAGCCAAAACTATTCTAGTATTTACATTGTTAAATAACTGTAGCCTAAACTATTCTAGTATTCACATTCTTAACTAGCTGTAGCCAAAACTATTCTAGTATTCACATTGTTAAATAACTGTAGCCTAAACTATTCTAGTATTCACATTGTTAACTAGCTGTAGCCTAAACTATCTTAGTAATCACATTGTTAACTAGTTGTAGCCTAAACTATTCTAGTATTCACATTGTTAACTAGCTGTAGCCTAAACTATCCTGGTATTCACATTGTTAAATAGCTGTAGCCAAAACTGTTCTAGTATTCACATTGTTAACTAGCTGTAGCCTAAACTATTCTAGTATTCACATTGTTAACTAGCTGTAGCCTAAACTATTCTAGTATTCACATTGTTAACTAGCTGTAGCCAAAACTATTCTAGTATTCACATTGTTCATTAGCTGTAGCCTAAACTATTCTACTATTGACATTGTTAACTAGCTGTAGCCAAAACTATTCTTGTATTCACATTGTTAACCAGCTGTAGCCTAAACTATTCTAGTATTCACATTGTTAACTAGCTGTAGCCTAAACTATCCTAGTATTCACATTGTTAAATAGCTGTAGCCTAAACTATTCTAGTATTCACATTGTTAAATAGCTGTAGCCAAAACTATCCTAGTATTCACGTTGTTAAATAGCTGTAGCCTAAACTATTCTAGTATTCACATTGTTAAATAGCTGTAGCCTAAACTATTCTAGCATTCACGTTGTTAAATAGCTGTAGCCAAAACTATCCTAGTATTCACGTTGTTAAATAGCTGTAGCCAAAACTATTCTAGTATTCACATTGTTAAATAACTGTAGCCTAAACTATTCTAGTATTCACATTGTTAACTAGCTGTAGCCTAAACTATTCTTGAATTCACATTGTTAAATAGCTGTAGCCTAAACTATCTTAGTAATCATATTGTTAACTAGCTTTAGCCTAATCTATTCTAGTATTCACATTGTTAAATAGCTGTAGCCTAAACTATCTTAGTAATCACATTGTTAACTAGCTGTAGCCTAAACTATTTTAGTATTCTCATTGTTAAATAGCTGTAGCCTAAACTATTCTAGTATTCACATTGTTAAATAGCTGTAGCCAAAACTATCCTAGTATTCACATTATTAAATAGCTGTAGCCTAAACTATTCTAGTATTCACATTGTTAACTAGCTGTAACCAAAACTATCCTAGTATTCACCTTGTTAAATAGCTGTAGCCAAAACTATTCTAGTATTCACATTGTTAAATAGCTGTAACCAAAACTATCCTAGTATTCACCTTGTTAAATAGCTGTAGCCAAAACTATTCTAGTATTCACATTGTTAAATAGCTGTAGTCTAAACTATTCTAGTATTCGCATTGTTAAATAGCTGTAGCCAAAACTATCCTAGTATTCACGTTGTTAAATAGCTGTAGCCAAAACTATTCTAGTATTCACATTGTTAAATAACTGTAGCCTAAACTATTTTAGTATTCACATTGTTAACTAGCTGTAGCCTAAACTATTCTTGAATTCACATTGTTAAATAGCTGTAGCCTAAACTATCTTAGTAATCACATTGTTAACTAGCTGTAGCCTAAACTATTCTAGTATTCACATTGTTAAATAGCTGTAGCCTAAACTATCTTAGTAATCATATTGTTAACTAGCTTTAGCCTAATCTATTCTAGTATTCACATTGTTAAATAGCTGTAGCCTAAACTATCTTAGTAATCACATTGTTAACTAGCTGTAGCCTAAACTATTTTAGTATTCTCATTGTTAAATAGCTGTAGCCTAAACTATTCTAGTATTCACATTGTTAAATAGCTGTAGCCAAAACTATCCTAGTATTCACATTATTAAATAGCTGTAGCCTAAACTATTCTAGTATTCACATTGTTAACTAGCTGTAACCAAAACTATCCTAGTATTCACCTTGTTAAATAGCTGTAGCCAAAACTATTCTAGTATTCACATTGTTAAATAGCTGTAACCAAAACTATCCTAGTATTCACCTTGTTAAATAGCTGTAGCCAAAACTATTCTAGTATTCACATTGTTAAATAGCTGTAGTCTAAACTATTCTAGTATTCGCATTGTTAACTAGCTGTAGCCTAAACTATTCTTGAATTAACATTGTTAAATAGCTGTAGCCTAAACTATCTTAGTAATCACATTGTTAACTAGCTGTAGCCTAAACTATTCTAGTATTCACATTGTTAACTAGCTGTAGCCTAAACTATTCTAGTATTCACATTGTTAAATATCTGTAGCCTTAACAATTGTAGTATTCACATTATTAAATAGTTGTAGCCTAAACTATTCTAGTATTCACATTGTTAACTAGCTGCAGCCTAAACTATTCTAGTATTCACATTGTTAAATAGCTGTAGCCTAAACTATTCTAGTATTCACGTTGTTAACTAGCTGTAGCTTAATATATTAGAGTATTCACATTGTTAACTAGCTGTAGCTTAATTTCTTCTTATATTGACGTTGTATAAACCTGACTCAGGCCAATTATTGTTTCAGTTTATTTGTTATTTATTCTATTTATTCTTCTATATTTGTTTTTTTTCACAGTTTTCAACATTATATACTGATATGCATTTTTACAGTATTCTTTGTTTTCACGTATTTTTGAATTAAATTAAAAGTTTCTTTCATAATATGTTGTTGTATAGCCCAGAGTAAAAAGATAAAAACTTGTCAATCGTATCTAAAAAGATTTGAAATCAGGTCATGAGTGTAAACAAATAAAACTGTCGTACGTTTATGGCTACCACTGTTGTACATGATGTGTGAGTATATACCACTGTTGTACATAATGTGTGAGTATATACCACTGTTGTACATAATGTGTGAGTATATACCACTGTTGTACATAATGTGTGAGTGTATACCATTGTTGTACATAATGTGTGAGTATATACCATTGTTGTACATAATGTGTTAGTATATACCATTGTTGTACATAATGTGTGAGTATATACCATTGTTGTACATTATGTGTGAGTATATACCATTGTTGTACATAATGTGTTAGTATATACCATTGTTGTACATAATGTGTTAGTATATACCATTGTTGTACATAATGTGTGAGTATATACCATTGTTGTACATAATGTGTGAGTATATACCATTGTTGTACATAATGTGTGAGTATATACCATTGTTGTACATAATGTGTGAGTATATACCATTGTTGTACATAATGTGTGAGTATATACCATTGTTGTACATAATGTGTGAGTATATACCATTGTTGTACATAATGTGTGAGTATATACCACTGCTCCACATGAGCTGTAAATACGTACCACTGTCTTGTATGTTGTATATTAATCTACTTAATGTACTGTTTTCCAGTATAAAATATTATATTATATTCTTGTCTTTGTTACATGTAGACCAGCGGCGGCCAAACTTGCTTAACGTAAGAGCCACATATGATAAACTTCAGATGTTTGAGAACGTGAATAAATATCACACATACGTGTTTATTGTTTCATGTACATTGTGTTACATAAAGTTTATATAAATATTAATAAATACATGTATGTAATCATATTTATTACAACAGTTAATTTGTATCAGTTTCAATTACCACAAAGTACACACACATATATACTAAATGTTTTCAAAACCCTGGTTGATTATTGTTTTAATTATATTGAGCGTATTTAATACGGTTATAAACTACTAATACTAATAAACTAGAAATTAGCAATTCACTAACGTTAAATAAGACAGCCAAAAATAGAAATAAAAGGGGTAAAAACAGATATTTTTAATTATATTTATTTGTCTTAGTAAATATCTGGTCATAACATGGAGGAAAATATGTAAAACAATAAACTTTTAATCAGATACCACCTTACAAAATTCTAGTCTTGTCATAATATTTTTCTCACACAAACAGACATTGGTACAATTATCAAACTATTTACTGCTGGTTGAGGTCGTGTGAATTACCATCTTGGTTGTGAGTGGTTAAAATCCCGGCTGATATGTTGTCAAAGCTGTACGAATTAGCTCCGTCAGGTATTTATTTGTAAGGATTTCACGATGCTTCGAATTCACGAACTTTATTTCGGAGTACAGTGATTCACAGCAGTATATTGTACTGAAAATTGACATGAGTCGCACACTGGTTTTCTTAAGTTCAGGATATTTTATTTCTGGAACTTGCTTCCAAAACTCACTTGTATAATGGGATTTATGGATCGTCTTTAGACCCAGGTTCTCGTAGAAAGCTGGGATCACTTTTTATAAGTGCAATTAATCCTTCATTTTTCCCCACCATCGCAGGTGTTGCACACTGACGAGTTTACCCAGTGGAATATCAGTATTTGTTCTGTCAAACGCATATTTAATGTCAACACCACGAGTTGTTTTTTTTAGTGCCAGTAAGTCCAACATCTCTTCTTTCACAGTTACATCAGAGGAAACATAACGAATAAATACCGCCAGTTGTGGGTTGTCTTGTATGTCTGTAGATTTGTCAAGGGCTAAGCTGAATGCAAGAGAATTCTTTAAATCATTTTGCATGCAACTTCAGTACTGATCTGGGAGATACGTCTCTCTGTAGTGTGGCGTGAAGCTACTGGTTGTGCTAGTAATCACTGAAGTTTTGTGTTATTTGGATCTCACACTGCAACATCTTCAGCTGTATTCTTCTTAACAAATTCACCATCAGAATATGGACGTTTAGCATGAGCAATATTCCATGATATAACAAAACTAGCTTTAGTCGTTGTATCAACTTCCTTACTGAGTATTGTAAACAGTGTATGTTGGCTATTTAATGATGATTTTAACACAGTTAACTTGTTTTTCCGTAATTCTGATTTAGGTGGATAATCAGAAGAAAAGTTTTTGTGGTTTATTTCACAATGGTGTTTCAAGTTACTGGCTTTGTAATGACTGAGTAGCACATTGTACATAAGACACAAAGGTTCACCTCCTTGAAAGCAATATCTTCCTCTCACTCTGGCTTTCTGTTTTCATCTTCATACTTTCGCTTCTTACAATTTGATGACGTCATCTTCCTTCACAAAATATTCACATACAATTCTAAAAAATTAAAGTGAAAAGAAATAATAAGCATGAACGCGCGCAACGCAACCAAACTCTACAGCACTCGGTATCACACCAGCAGTCTACTAAATCACTGCCCGCAACACAGCCACACGCGCCACATTCACGCGATCGCAAGCTACTCTCATTAAAACTAACATTGTCAGCACCGGCTTGTACGATTACTTATTCTCCTGCACAATTCCTCTGTAATCCTTGCTGATCCAAAATTTCTTTAATCCCTGCTTCAAAATTAGCATTAAAATCAGGATTTAAATTCTTAAATATATTTACTCACCATGAACATTAAACTCACGTTTGAATCTGGTAGACTCTCAGTTTATACCCGGTAAATAATTATAAAGCTTGAAATTTTTTTATTTACCTTTTATATTAATTGTGATGCAAAAAGGAGCTCAGCCAACACATTTTCGCGAGCCGCACGTTATGTGTCAAGTAGCCTCATGTGGCTCGCGAGCCTCGGTTTGGCCACCCTTGATATAGACAATGGTAACTTATATATTAAAGGTAACCATCTGCTTCTTATTCCCTTTTAGGGACATTTGAATTAGTCCACTGTCTTTTGCACAAGATTCAAGTAAGTAAAATCATAGTCAATAGATTCTATAATTTTTCTGATCGATTTTCACCATTTTAATTGCTTTGAAACATATAACATTATAATCCACTTACTGGTAAAAGGCTAAGCCTATCTTATGTTACCATCAGGGAAATAAGTATATAAAGTAACATAAATGCGTGTTTTATATGTTTTTAATGAATCATGCTCACCCTAGTGGTCCAACACACTGGTATAGAAACTTGTTGGTGGTCCACTTATTTTACCACCCGTATATAACACTTTCCACGTGGACAACCCGGGAAATCATCTACTGGAAAATTTCGAGTCTATTTTATATCATAGAAGCTTAATGGGAAAACAAAGCAAGTGTTTGTCTGTTTCCAAAGTTTACATCTTATATTTAATCACTAAATGTAGAAAAACATAGTTCATAACATTTATTTTATATCATTGTAAATAATTATACACAACATATATACTGATAATATATGTATAACAATTATACACTACATATATACTGATAATATATATGTATAACAATTATACACCACATATATACTGTTAATATATATGTATAACAATTATACACTACGTATATACTGATAATATATATGTATAACAATTATACACTACTTATATACTGATAATATATATGTATAACAATTATACACTACATATATACTGATAATATATATGTATAACAATTATACACCACATATATACTGATAATATATATCTATAACAATTATACACCACATATATACTGTTAATATATATGTATGTAACCATTATACACTGCGTATATACGATGGTAATAATATCTGTAACAGTTATGCACCACATATATGCTGTTAATATATATGTATAACAATTATACACACAACATATATACTGATAATATATATGTATAACAATTATACACTACGTATATACTAATAATATATATGTATAACGATTATACACCACGTATATATACTGATAGTATGTATATATGTGTAACAATTATACACTACGTATATACTGATAATATATATGTATAACAATTATACACTTCATATATACTAATAATATATATGTATAACAATTATACACCACATATATACTGATAATATTATGTATAACAATTATACACTACATATATACTAATAATATATATGTATAACAATTATACACTTCATATATACTGATAATATTATGTATGTTGTAACAATTATACACTACATATATACTAATATATGTATATGTATAACAATTATACACTTCATATATACTGATAATATTATGTATAACAATTATAAACCACATATATACTGATAATATATATGTATAACAATTATACACAACATACATACTAATAATATATATGTATAACAATTATACACTTCATATATACTGATAATATTATGTATAACAATTATACACTACATATATACTAATAATATATATGTGTAACAATTATACACCACGTATATACTGATAATATTATGTCTAACAGTTATACACTACATATAAGCTAATGGTATAATAATATGTGTAACAATTATACACTTCATATATACTGATAATATTGTGTATAACATTATGCACTACATATATACTATATAATAATATGTATTGTAACAATTATACACTTGATATATACTGATAATATTATGTATAACAATTATACACCACATATATACTGATAATATATATGTATAACAATTATACACAACATATATACTAATAATATATAGGTATAACAATTATACACTTCATATATACTGATAATATTATGTATAACAGTTATACACTACATATATACTAATAATATATATGTATAACAGTTATACACTACATATATATACTGATATATATGTATGTGTAACAATTATACACTACATACATACTGATAATATATATGTATAACAATTATACACTACATACATACTGATAATATATATGTATAACAATTATACACTACATATATACTGATAATATATATGTATAACAATTATACACTACACTATATATGCTGATAATATATATGTGTAACAGTTATACACTACGTATGATATACTGATAATATATATGTATAACAATTATACACTACATACTATAATATGTGTATGTGTTATAAACAGTTATACGCCACGTAATACTGATATAACAATATTATACAACTCGTTATATATATATGATGATATATATGTATGTGTAACAATTATACGCCGCATGTATACTGATAATATATATGTAAAACAATTATACACTACGTATATGCTGATAATATATATGTATAACAGTTATGCACACAACATATATACTGATAATATATAATGTATAACAGTTATACACTACATGTATATACTAATAATATATATGTATAACAATTATACACCACATATATACTGATAATATATATGTATAACAATTATACACTACGTATATACTGATAATATATATGTATAACAATTATACACTTCATATATACTAATAATATATATGTATAACAATTATACACCACATATATACTGATAATATTATGTATAACAATTATACACTACATATATACTAATAATATATATGTATAACAATTATACACTTCATATATACTGATAATATTATGTATAACAATTATACACTACATATATACTAATAGTATATATGTATAACAATTATACACTTCATATATACTGATAATATTATGTATAACAATTATAAACCACATATATACTGATAATATATATGTATAACAATTATACACAACATACATACTAATAATATATATGTATAACAATTATACACTTCATATATACTGATAATATTATGTATAACAATTATACACTACATATATACTAATAATATATATGTATAACAATTATACACCACATATATACTGATAATATTATGTATAACAATTATACACTACATATAAACTAATAATATATATGTATAACAATTATACACTTCATATATACTGATAATATTATGTATAACAATTATACACTACATATATACTAATAATATATATGTATAACAATTATACACTTGATATATACTGATAATATTATGTATAACAATTATACACCACATATATACTGATAATATATATGTATAACAATTATACACAACATATATACTAATAATATATAGGTATAACAATTATACACTTCATATATACTGATAATATTATGTATAACAATTATACACTACATATATACTAATAATATATATGTATAACAATTATACACTACATATATACTGATAATATGTATGTATAACAATTATACACTACATACATACTGATGATATATATGTATGAACAAGTATATGCACTACATACATACTGATAATATATATGTATAACAATTATACACTACATACATACTGATAATATATATGTATAACAATTATACACTACATATATACTGATAATATATATGTATAACAATTATACACTACATATATACTGATAATATATATGTATAACAATTATACACTACATATATACTGATAATATATGTGTATAACAATTATACACCACATATATACTGATAATATATATGTATAACAATTATACACCTCGTATATACTGATAATATATATGTATAACAATTATACACCACATATATACTGATAATATATATGTATAACAATTATACACTACATATATACTGATAATATATATGTATAACAATTATACACCACAAATATACTGATAATATATATGTATAAGAATTATACACTTCATATATACTGATAATATTATGTATAACAATTATACACAACATATCTACTGATAATATATATGTATAACAATTATACACCACATATATACTGATAATATTATGTATAACAATTATACACTACATATATACTAATGATATATATGTATAACAAATATACACTTCATATATACTGATAATATTATGTATAACAATTATACACCACATATATACTGATAATATATATGTATAACAATTATACACTTCATATATACTGATAATATTATGTATAACAATTATACACTATATATATACTAATGATATATGTATGTATAACAATTATACACTTCATATATACTGATAATATTATGTATAACAATTATACACCACATATATACTGATAATATTATGTATAACAATTATACACCACATATATACTGATAATATATATGTAGAACAATTATACACCACATATATACTGTTAATATATATGTATAACAATTATACACAACATATATACTAATAATATATATGTATAACAGTTATACACTTCATATATACTGATAATATTATGTGTATAACCAATTATACGCTACATATATATGCTAATAATATGTATGTATAACAATTATACACTACATATAATACTGATAATATATATGTATTGTAACAATTATGCACTACATATATGCTGATAATATATATGTATAACAGTTATACACTACGTATGTACGATTGATAATATATATGTATAACAATTATATGCTACATACGTATACTGATAATATATATGTATAACAATTATACACTACATATATACTAATAATATATATGTGTAAAACAATTATACGTTACATAATACTATAATAATATATATGTATAACAATTATACACTACATATATACTGATAATATTATGTATAACAGTTATACACTACATATATATAATAATATATATATGTATAACAATTATACACTTCATATATACTGATAATATTATGTATGTAACAGTTATGCACCACATATATACTGATAATATATATGTTATAACAATTATACACAACATATATACTAATAATATATATGTATAACAATTATGCACACATATATGCTGATAATATGTATGTAGAACAATTATACGCCACGTATATGCTGTTAATATATATGTATAACAATTATACACAACATATATGCTAATGGTAATATATATGTGTAACAGTTATACCACTCATATATGCTGATAGTATATTATGTGTAACAGTTATACACTACATATATACTAATAATATATATGTATAACAATTATACACTACATATATACTGATAATATATATGTATAACAATTATACACTACATATACTGATAATAATATATATGTATAACAATTATACACTACATATATACTGATAATATATATGTGTATAACAATTATACACTACATATATGCTGATGTATATATGTATAACAATTATACACTGCACATATATACTAATAATATATATGTATGTAACAATTATACATTACATATATACTAATAATATATATGTATAACAATTATACACTACATATATACTGATAATATTATGTATAACAATTATACACTACATATATACTAATAATATATATGTATAACAATTATACACTTCATATATACTGATAATATTATGTATAACAATTATACACCACATATATACTGATAATATTATGTGTAACAATTATACACCACATATGATACTGATAATATTATGTATAACAGTTATGCACTACATATAAACTAATAATATATATGTATGTAACAATTATACACTTCATATATACTGATAATATGTATGTATAACAGTTATACACTACATATGCTAATAATATATATGTATAACAATTATACACTTGATATATACTGATAATATTATGTATAACAATTATACACCACATATATACTGATAATATATATGTATAACAATTATACACAACATATATACTAATAATATATAGGTATAACAATTATACACTTCATATATACTGATAATATTATGTATAACAATTATACACTACATATATACTAATAATATATATGTATAACAATTATACACTACATATATACTGATAATATGTATGTATAACAATTATACACTACATACATACTGATAATATATATGTATAACAATTATACACTACATACATACTGATAATATATATGTATAACAATTATACACTACATACATACTGATAATATATATGTATAACAATTATACACTACATATATACTGATAATATATATGTATAACAATTATACACTACATATATACTGATAATATATATGTATAACAATTATACACTACATATATACTGATAATATATGTGTATAACAATTATACAACCACATATACTGATAATATATATATATGTAATAACAGTTATACACCTCGTATATACTGATAATATATATGTATAACAGTTATGCACCACATATATGCTGATAATATATATGTATTGTAACAGTTACACACACTACATATACTGATAATATATATGTATAAACAATTATACACCACAAATATGCTGATAATATATATGTGTAAGAATTATACACTTCATATATACTGATAATATTATGTGTAACAGTTATGCACAACATATATCTGCTGATAATATATATGTAACAATTATACACCACATATATACTGATAATATTATGTATAACAATTATACACTACATATATACTAATAATATATATGTATAACAATTATACATTACATATATACTAATAATATATATGTATAACAATTATACACTACATATATACTGATAATATTATGTATAACAATTATACACTACATATATACTAATAATATATATGTATAACAATTTATACACTTCATATATACTTGATAATATGTGTATGTAACAGTTATGCACCACATATATACTGATAATATATATGTATAACAATTATACACAACATATATACTAATAATATATATGTATAACAATTATACACCACATATATACTGATAATATATATGTAGAACAATTATACACCACATATATACTGTTATTATATATAATGTATAATAAGTTATACACAACATATATGCTAATAATAATATGTATAATAACAGTTATACGCTTCATATATACTGATAATATTATATATAACAGTTATGCACTACATATATGCTAATAATATATATGTATAACAGTTATACACTACATATATATCTGATAATATATATGTATAACTGATTATACACTACATATATACTGATAATATATATGTATATAACAATTATACACCACATATATACTGATAATATATATGTAATAACAATTCATACACTACATATATACTGATAATATATGTATAACAATTATACACTATGCTACATATATACTAATAATATATATGTATAACAATTATACATTACATATATACTAATAATATATATGTATAACAATTATACATTACATATATACTGATAATATTGTATGTATAACAATTATACACTACATATATGCTAATAATATATATGTATAACAATTATACACTTCATATATACCGATGTACATATGTATAACAGTTATACACCACATATATACTGATAATAATATGTATAACAATTATACACAACATGTATACTAATAATATATATGTATAACAATTATACGCTTCATATATACTTTGATAATATTATGTGTAACAATTATACACTACATATATACTGATAATATATATGTATAACAATTATACACCACATATATATGCTGATAATATATATGTATAATAAACAGTTATACCACATATATACTGATAATATATATGTATAACAATTATACACCACATATATACTGATAATATTATGTTGTAACAGTTATACACTGCACATATATACTAATAATATATATGTATAACAATTATACACTTCATATATACTGATAATATTATGTATAACAATTATACACTACATATATACTAATAATATATATGTATAACAATTATACACTTCATATATACTGATAATATTATGTATAACAATTATACACCACATATATACTGATAATATATATGTATAACAATTATACACAACATATATACTAATAATATATATGTATAACAATTATACACTTCATATATACTGATAATATTATGTATAACAATTATACACTACATATATACTAATAATATATATGTATAACAATTATACACCACATATATACTGATAATATTATGTATAACAATTATACACTACATATATACTAATAATATATATGTATAACAATTATACACTTCATATATATGCTGATGATAATATTGTGTATAACAATTATACACCACATATATACTGATAATATATATGTATAACAATTATACACAACATATATACTAATAATATATATGTATAACAATTATACACTTCATATATACTGATAATATTATGTATAACAATTATACACTACATATATACTAATAATATATATGTATAACAATTATACACTACATATATACTGATAATATATATGTATAACAATTATACACTACATATATACTGATAATATATATGTATAACAATTATACACTACATATATACTGATAATATATATGTATAACAATTATACACTACATATATACTGATAATATATATGTATAACAATTATACACTACATATATACTAATAATATATATGTATAACAATTATACACTACATATATACTGATAATATATATGTATAACAATTACACACTACATATATACTGATAATATGAAAAATAAAAAAATGTTTGTATTATTGTCTTAACACTTTACTTGAATTCAAATTGTGTAGAATATTTTACAGAAAATTATATTCAAATATTATATACTCTTAAATAAAAGAAACGCAAAAGGGACATTTTTGTTATTTTAAAGAGAAATATATATAATAACGTTACAAGCTCAGAGTATGTGATGTTACACGTGTTAAGGTACTGATTGTCAGACCAAAATGACAATAAAAATTTTGCACTTTGAAAACGGAGGAAAACATCGGATTTTTCGCCAAAACGCATGCGCGTCAAATAAATTTGTTTGAGAGATCTGCAAGTGCAACATGTGCAAAATCACTATAAAAGTGACGGGTTCTCGGTTTCCATAGCTCAGTGTTAAGCCACCGACACGCAATACAGTTACGCCAAGACTGGCTGAAGCACAACGCAACAACGCCATTGGTCGGTGGAAGCAGGCGAATCTCGATCAGATGTTGCCAGAGCTGTGAATGTTCACCCAAGCACCATCACAAGGCTATGGAATCGTCACCAACAACATGGATCAACTTGTGACCGTCCACGATCTGGCAGACCTCGTGTGACCACGCCCGCACAAGATCGCAACATCTGGTTACGTCACCTTCGGGATAAAACCACCACTGCGACGTCTACTGCCTCAACCATACCAGGACTGTGTAGGATTTCCGATCAGACCGTACGCAACCGTCGACGAGATTCTTAGGCCCCATGTGCAACCCATCATGGTGAACGTCAGCGACGTTTTTCAACATGCCAACGCCCGTCCTCACACAGCCCGACTCATCACTGTCTTCTTGAGACACCACAACATCAACGTTCTTCCCTGGCCCTCCAGATCACCAGATTTAAACCCCATCGAACATCTTTGGGACGAGTTGGACCGACGTCTGCGACGGCGACAACTTCAACTGCAGACTCTACCTCAGCTTGCAGCAGCTTTGCAGGCTGAGTGAACAGCCATTCCACAGGATGTGATTCGTCATCTCATCGCTTCCATGGGCAGGAGATGCCAAGCAGTTATTGATGCTCACGGGAGGCATACTCATTATTGACGTTGAGTGACGTTAAACTTCAACTAGTGAGCGTGGACTTCGCCTTTGCAGACTTTGGATGTTCAGCAGTGAATGTGCAAAGTTTTACACATGTCATACAGAACTACTCGGAATAAACTTGTTAACAATTTGTCTCATATTTTGCCTTTTGTGTTTCTTTTTTTGAAGAGTATATTATATTTTGTTTTGTAGAGGGATATTTGTGTAAAAATGAATAATAACAGTGGAGAAAATACAGCAGATACTTGGGTCATATCTGTATCTTGATTCACCTACCACTCAAACTTTATTCAAGTGTCGACATCTGGACGAACTTGTCCAGATATCCTTGTCCCTTGTTGCATATCACTTGTTTCTCTATATGTGGACAGTGTGACTTGGTCTGGCCATAACACTGCTTAGTAATCAGTTCATACGTAACCTGATCTCCACAAATGATAATTGTCCATTTATTGCCAAGTTTGGCACACGTCTTTACTTGCAGTAACATCTCGCCCTTCAAGACTCTGGGGTGATCCTCTTAGTGTTGTCATCAGTACTTGGAGTGTTTCTGACAGTACGACATGATGTGAGATATGTGTACATCCACAAGAGTTCTGTTTCCATCACTGCAGTTAAGGATGTGTTTTGTTATCACAGAACAGGAATGTATACGTCATCTTCTTCTATCTACTGAAGGATTACTGCAGTTTGACACATGAGCTGTCGTAGCTGGTACTCTGTACCTGGTACCATGTAGCTAGTATCCTGTAGCTCTTACCCTGCATGTGGTATCCTGTTGTTGGTACCTTGTCCAAGTCTGTTATATAGGACAATAAACTCTTTGCTGTGTTTTTTATTGTGATAAGATGGACCAGTAGCTTAATGGGTTACAACACCTGAGGTATGTTCCAAAAGCTATTAAACACACCAAGATAGTTCCATTATTTACTGTAACTCTGGTTAGTACGTTTCCTGGAGACTCACGTATCGAATCTGGCTGCAAAATTGGATAAAAATTCAGTACAATCTTAGATACATCATTCATGGAATCTTGAGATGACAACGTACCTCGAGTTTCTCTTTTCCTTACTTGATATCTCTCAGAATTCTGGCTGCCCTGTACAGAGTTGTTCGTTTGTTATCAACCACGCTGAAAATAGAATTTATACAACTTAATTCTAGGCTGGTATTTTGGTTTCACACCGGGGTGGGGGTGAGAACTTTCTCTTCCTGCCACTGTTGGATTAACTGAAAGTATCTTAGAGCAATGGTTCCAAACTTTTATATGTGCGGAGCTTCGCATCAGAAAGAAAAAAAAACATTCCGGAGACTTAATATAACACAAAAATAGAAACAATCAGTCACTAAAACCAGATAAAGTTTACTTCAAACTTTTATAATATAAATTTATTTGAAAAAATGAATATTAAAAAAATAAAAAATTATATCAGTAGACGTAAAGTGTACTTATTAATTTATTGTTGTCTCGGATGGTTTTGCTTTTATTCACAAAGTAGTTCAATATTTAGAGTTATGGTTGTTACCTGTAAGGGCAAGTCATCTTCAGTATTTAGCTTGTTTCTAAATTTCGTCTTAGTAGCTGTATACAGTGAAAATGTTTACTCGCAAAGATACGTTGGAAAAGGCAACAAATTTGTCAAAACTCTGTTTCTTATTTCACTTGAATCCAAAATTGTATAATTTTTTTCCCGCTGAAATTTTGTTTTTCAGATTGTGATCAGTTAAAATTTCTGCAAGCTGTTCTTTCTCTTTCAAAGACAAATTGTTGGTATTTGCAGGGTCAACAAAGGGATTTTGAATCCACAATAATTTTTCTAAATGAGGAGGGAAGTACTCCCCAGTAGTTGTACACAAATCAGATTTGTGCTGCAAGACTGAAACTTTTGTATCTTCATTGAAGGAAATTTCATTCATAAGTAAAAAACGACTGAGATTTTCGGAACAATCAAGTTCTTCCATAAGTATACATTCATCCCAAAGTTTTAGCTTACGTTGAAGCGCTTCACTGTGAGCTTTAAAGTACGTTACCCTGCATTGTAGAATTCACTTCATTTAGATAGGTCCGACAGGTGAGCCACTTTCTGTATCCAGCATTTGTTACTTGGAACTGTTGTTTACACTGTATCTTATTGGTACAGTAACTTGGAACTGTTGTTTATAATGTAGTCACTGTATCTTATTGGTACAGTTATTTGGAACTGTTGTTTATAATGTAGTCACTGTATCTTATTGGTACAGTAACTTGGAACTGTTGTTTATAATGTAGTCACTGTATCTTATTGGTACAATTACTTGGAACTGTTGTTTATAATGTAGTCACTGTATCTTATTGGTACAGTAACTTGGAACTGTTGTTTATAATGTAGTCACTGTATCTTATTGGTACAGTAACTTGGAACTGTTGTTTATAATGTAGTCACTGTATCTTATTGGTACAATTACTTGGAACTGTTGTTTATAATGTAGTCGCTGTATCTTATTGGTACAGTTACTTAGAACTGTTGTTTATAATGTTGTCACTGGATCTTGTTCATACAGTTATTTGGAACTGTTGTTTATAATGTACTCACTGTATCTTATTGGTACAGTTATTTGGAACTGTTGTTTGTAATGTAGTCACAGTATCTTATTGGTACAGTTACTTGGAACGGTTGTTTAAAATGTAGTCACTGTATCTTAATGGTACAGTTATTTGGAACTGTTGTTTATAATGTAGTCGCTGTATCTTATTGGTACAGTTACTTGGAACGGTTGTTTAAAAGGTAGTCACTGTATCTTAATGGTACAGATACTTAGAACTGTTGTTTATAATGTAGTCGCTGTATCTTATTGGTACAGTTACTTGGAACGGTTGTTTAAAATGTAGTCACTGTATCTTATTGGTACAGTTACTTGGAACGGTTGTTTAAAATGTAGTCACTGTATCTTAATGGTACAGATACTTGGAACTGTTGTTTATAATGTAGTCGCTGTATCTTATTGGTACAGTTACTTGGAACAGTTGTTTAAAATGTAGTCACTGTATCTTAATGGTACAGATACTTGGAACTGTTGTTTATAATGTAGTCGCTGTATCTTATTGGTACAGTTACTTGGAACGGTTGTTTAAAATGTAGTCACTGTATCTTAATGGTACAGATACTTGGAACTGTTGTTTATAATGTAGTCGCTGTATCTTATTGATACAGTTACTTGGAACGGTTGTTTATAATGTAGTCACTGTATCTTATTGGTACAGATACTTGGAACTGTTGTTTATAATGTAGTCACTGTATCTTATTGGTACAGATACTTGGAACTGTTGTTTATAATGTAGTCGCTGTATCTTATTGGTACAGTTACTTGGAACGGTTGTTTATAATGTAGTCACTATATCTTATTGGTACAGTTACTTGGAACTGTTGTTTATAATGTACTCATTGTATCTTATTGGTACAGTTACTTGGAACTGTTGTTTATAATGTACTCATTGTATCTTATTGGTACAGTTATTTGGAACGGTTGTTTATAATGTAGTCGCTGTATCTTATTAGTACAGTTACTTGGAACGGTTGTTTAAAATGTAGTTACTGTTTTATGTTCTAATCAAGTGAGATACGACACACCGATGGTGTTGTTAGTTTCTCATCAAGTGATGACGTTCGGTCTGCCATTCTGGACAAACCACAATTTACTGAATCGACAGAGGGATGTAGATAGAGAGGTCTTTATGCGATTGAAACTATCACGAGACTTTCTGCCATGTTGTGCGTACACGCAGTGCGTTTGATTGATGGGCCCAGACAAAAGGGTCCACCCGAACAGCCATCCAAGTGCAGAGATGCAACCCCTCGACAACAGGGGTGATTGAAAAATATGTGTAGTGTTGAGAATGTATGGTAGTTAAATAATAAATTAAATGAAGGATTAATATAAATGTGGGTACTAGTAACACGGATACTTCACTTGTTTATTAATATAAATGTGGGTACTAGTAGCACGGATACTTCACTTGTTTATTAATATAAATGTGGATACTAGTAACACGGATACTTCACTTGTTTATTAATATAAATGTGGGTACTAGTAACACGGATACTTCACTTGTTTATTAATACAAATATGGGTACTAGTAACACGGATACTTCACTTGTTTATTAATATAAATGTAGGTATAGTAACACGGATACTTCATTTGTTTATTAATATAAATGTAGGTACTAGTAACACGGATACTTCACTTGTTTATTAATATAAATGTGGCTACTAGTAACACGGATACTTCACTTGTTTATTAATATAAATGTGGGTACTAGTAGCACGGATACTTCACTTGTTTATTAATATAAATGTGGGTACTAGTAGCACGGATACTTCACTTGTTTATTAATATAAATGTGGGTACTAGTAACACGGATACTTCACTTGTTTATTAATATAAATGTGGGTACTAGTAACACGGATACTTCACTTGTTTATTAATACAAATGTGGGTACTAGTAACACGGATACTTCATTTGTTTATTAATATAAATGTAGGTACTAGTAACACGGATAATTCACTTGTTTATTAATATAAATGTGGCTACTAGTAACACGGATACTTCACTTGTTTATTAATATAAATGTGGGTACTAGTAACACGGATACTTCACTTGTTTATTAATATAAATGTGGTTACTAGTAACACGGATACTTCACTTGTTTATTAATATAAATGTGGATACTAGTAACACGGATACTTCACTTGTTTATTAATATAAATGTGGGTACTAGTAACACGGATACTTCATTTGTTTATTAATATAAATGTGGGTACTAGTAACACGGATACTTCACTTGTTTAATAATATAAATGTGGGTACAAGTAACACGGATACTTCACTTGTTTATTAATATAAATGTGGGTACTAGTAACACGGATACTTCACTTGTTTATTAATGTAAATGTAGGTACTAGTAACACGGATACTTTACTTGTTTATTAATATAAATGTTGGTACTAGTAACACGGATACTTCACTTGTTTATTAATATAAATGTGAGTACTAGTAACACGGATACTTCACTTGTTTCCGTAATTCGTTTAGTGTTCTGTTGGAAATAACGTTGAGAGATAAAGAAAACAGAAATTGTTTGTCAGAATGAACTTCTAACTTCGTTTTATTCAATGAAATGTCCAGTTTGTAGACATACGGAACAAAGAAAACAAGGTGAAGTTAAAAATATCACAGCCTAATTTGATATATCTTGTACCTATATCTTGTACCTAAAATACATGGACTTACAATAAATAATTATAATACAGCATAATAAACGTGTATCATGTTCTAATGAAACATTGAAAGTTTCACTGACAATAAATAATTACAATATAGTATAATAAACGTTTGTCATGTTCTAATGAAAACTTGAAAGTTTCATTGACAATAAATAATTATAATATAGTATAATAAACGTCTGTCATGTTCTAATGAAAACGTTGAAGTGTTACTGACAATAAATAATTATAATATAGTATAATAAACGTCTGTCATGTTCTAATGAAAACGTTGAAGTGTCACTGACAATACATAATTATAATATAGTATAATAAACGTCTGTCGTGTTCTGATGAAAACGTTGAAGTGTCACTGACAATAAATAGTTATAATACAGCATAATAAACGTGTTATCATGTTCTAATGAAACATTGAAAGTTTCACTGACAATAAATAATTACAATATAGTATAATAAACGTTTGTCATGTTCTAATGAAAACTTGAAAGTTTCATTGACAATAAATAATTATAATATAGTATAATAAACGTCTGTCATGTTCTAATGAAAACGTTGAAGTGTTACTGACAATAAATAATTATAATATAGTATAATAAACGTCTGTCATGTTCTAATGAAAACGTTGAAGTGTCACTGACAATACATAATTATAATATAGTATAATAAACGTCTGACATGTTCTAATGAAAACTTGAAAGTTTCACTGACAATAAATAATTATAATATAGTATAATAAACGTCTGTCGTGTTCTGATGAAAACGTTGAAGTGTCACTGACAATAAATAGTTATAATACAGCATAATAAACGTGTATCATGTTCTAATGAAACATTGAAAGTTTCACTGACAATAAATAATTACAATATAGTATAATAAACGTCTGTCATGTTCTAATGAAAACTTGAAAGTTTCATTGACAATAAATAATTATAATATAGTATAATAAACGTCTGTCATGTTCTAATGAAAACGTTGAAGTGTTACTGACAATAAATAATTATAATATAGTATAATAAACGTCTGTCATGTTCTAATGAAAACGTTGAAGTGTCACTGACAATACATAAATATAATATAGTATAATAAACGTCTGACATGTTCTAATGAAAACTTGAAAGTTTCACTGACAATAAATAATTATAATATAGTATAATAAACGTCTGTCATGTTCTAATGAAAACGTTGAAGTGTTACTGACAATAAATAATTATAATATAGTATAATAAACGTCTGTCATGTTCTAATGAAAACGTTGAAGTGTCACTGACAATACATAATTATAATATAGTATAATAAACGTCTGACATGTTCTAATGAAAACGTTGAAGTGTCACTGACAATACATAATTATAATATAGTATAATAAACGTCTGTCGTGTTCTGATGAAAACGTTGAAAGTTTCACTGACAATAAATAATTATAATATAGTATAAAAAACGTCTATCATGTTCTAATGACTGTTTGTTGGAGTCACTGACAGTAAATAATGTAAATGACTCTACACATTTGGTAAGTTGCTTTGATAACTCCTAATACTTAAAACCTGAGTGTATCAGGTCTTCTCATTATTATAAATTACTTGAGAGGTCGGCGTATTTGTACAGGTAGCACTCCTGCAGAGCTGTGAATCTTTCACGGCGTATTTGTACTTTTATTACCCCCCGAGCTGGTGATCAGATAGGTAGCACTCCTGCAGAGTTGTGACCCTCGAGATATGTGCTAGTTGGTTGTCGATGGCATTCTTTCTGTCCGAAGCAGTGACCACATGTTTGAGACTTCTTTTTCCCGCAGGTTTAGTCCTGTTGGTTGATTGGATGAACTCCGGTCACATGAGTACTCCCGCCAGTGGGCCATGAGCTTCATCACGATGGCAGACTTGCGCGAAACTTGACTAAGTGTTCCACAACGATTGTGTAACCTTTTACAATCAACAAACAGTTACGACCAACGGATTCAGTGGTTATAACCCGGAAAGACGGCGGCACCAGCGACTTCGTCTGTCGCTTTACCCGACGAGAGTGTTTGTTATGAGTCCCATCCGTTATTTATGCAGAACGGGTTACAGCAAATCACAATACAACAAGAAAGCTGCTGTCTGGAGTCCTCGTCAGCATTCCAAGTCTCCACATTACTGGGTGATGGTTACCACTGTCCACAAATCACAATACAACAAAAAAGCTGCTGTCTGGAGTCTTCGTCACCATTCCAAGTTTCCACATTACTGGGTGATGGTTACCACTGTCCACAAATCACAATACAACAAGAAAGCTGCTGTCTGGAGTCCTCGTCACCATTCCAAGTTTCCACATTACTGGGTGATGGTTACCACTGTCCACAAATCACAATACAACAAGAAAGCTGCTGTCTGGAGTCCTCGTCACCATTCCAAGTTTCCACACCACTGGGTGATGGTTACCACTGTCCACAAATCACAATACAACAAGAAAGCTGCTGTCTGGAGTTCTCGTCACCATTCCAAGTTTCCACACCACTGGGTGATGGTTACCACTGTCCACAAATCACAATACAACAAGAAAGCTGCTGTCTGGAGTCCTCGTCACCATTCCAAGTCTCCACATTACTGGGTGATGGTTACCACTGTCCACAAATCACAATACAACAAGAAACCTGCAGTCTGGAGTCTTCGTCACCATTCCAAGTTTCCACACCACTCGGTGATGGTTACCACTGTCCACAAATCACAATACAACAAGAAACCTGCAGTCTGGAGTCTTCGTCACCATTCCAAGTCTCCACATTACTGGGTGATGGTTACCACTGTCCACAAATCACAATACAACAAAAAAGCTGCTGTCTGGAGTCCTCGTCAGCATTCCAAGTTTCCACATTACTGGGTGATGGTTACCACTGTCCACAAATCACAATACAACAAGAAAGCTGCTGTCTGGAGTCCTCGTCACCATTCCAAGTTTCCACACCACTCGGTGATGGTTACCACTGTCCACAAATCACAATACAACAAGAAACCTGCAGTCTGGAGTCTTCGTCACCATTCCAAGTCTCCACATTACTGAGTGATGGTTACCACTGTCCACAAATCACAATACAACAAGAAAGCTGCTGTCTGGAGTCCTCGTCAGCATTCCAAGTTTCCACATTACTGGGTGATGGTTACCACTGTCCACAAATCACAATACAACAAGAAAGCTGCTGTCTGGAGTCCTCGTCACCATTCCAAGTTTCCACACCACTGGGTGATGGTTACCACTGTCCACAAATCACAATACAACAAGAAAGCTGCTGCCTGGAGTCCTCGTCACCATTCCAAGTTTCCACACCACTGGGTGATGGTTACCACTGTCCACAAGAAGCCTCAGAGGCCAAATGTTCTTCGGCCAGCGCCTCCCAACAACAAGTATTCTTTCCCCCTGAGCAGCAGTCCGAAGCTCAAGCAGGTAGGAAGGAGTTATTAAGAATCACTAGGGTCTAGCGATGGGAACTTTATGGAGTTAACATGGAGTGTTTAAGTTAATACTTCGTGTCTCCGAGTTAACTTGGAGTTATTATGGAGTGTTTTTGTTGACACTTCGTGTCTCCGAGTTAACATGGAGTTATTATGGAGTGTTTTAGTTAACACTTCGTCTCTTTGAGTTAGCATGGACTTATGGAGTGTTTTAGTTAACACTTCGTGTTTCCGAGTTAACAAGGAGTTATTATGGAGTGTTGTAGTTAACACTTCGTGTTTCCGAGTTGACATGGAGTTATTATGGAGTGTTCTTGGTTAACACTTCGTGTCTCCACTGTATTGTTAGAACTTCGTCTCTCCACAGTATTGTTAGAACTTCGTCTCTCCACTGTATTGTTAGAACTTCGTCTCACCACTGTATTGTTAGAATTTCGTCTCTCCACTGTATTGTTAGAACTTCGTCTCTCCACTGTATTGTTAGAACTTCGTCTCTCCAGATGTATCGTTAGAACTTCGTCTCTCCATTGTATTGTTAGAACTTCGTCTTTCCACTGTATTGTTAGAACTTCGTCTCTCCAGATGTAGCGTTAGAACTTCGTCTCTCCATTGTATTGTTAGAACTTCGTCTCTCCACTGTATTGTTAGAACTTCGTCTCTCCAGATGTAGCGTTAGAACTTCGTCTTTCCACTGTGTTGTTAGAACTTCGTCTCTCCACTGTATTGCTAGAACTTCGTCTCTCCACTGTATTTTTAGAACCTCGTGTCTCCACTGTACTGTTAGAACTTCGTCTCTCCAGATGTAGCGTTAGGACTTCGTCTCTCCAGATGTAGCGTTAGAACTTCGTCTCTCCAGTATATTGTTAGAAGTTTGTCTTTTCAAAGGTCTACTTGTAATGCTTTTTTCTATATAAATATGTTTTCACCACTGTCTGAAAATATACTATGACACTTTAACCTCTCTGTCAACAGTTAACAAATCTCTGCGCTCATTTATTCCTAACACTTCAACAAATAATGTACACTATCAGCGAGATAGTAGGATAGGCTTCCGACAAATTCCTACTTATAATCTGAAGAAGCAAACAGTTAGTGATTTCACACAGACATTGCTTCCATAAACATAAATCACTAATTCGCTTCCCTAGAAACCAAGATAATTGTTTAATTTTTCATCTTTTATATTTATTTCATAATAAATATTTAATTTCATATTAAATATTTGCTCTCATCAAGATATTATATATGTTTTAGGTCACACTTTCTACGCCATTCTGCAATCTGCGTTAACGGCGATGACAGCGACACCAGACGTTTGTAAATTATAACTTTTTTCTTAGAATTAAAACAGCGTGATCTGTCAACACAGTAAACGAACTTAACGCTCGCTTTCTTTGTCGTTTTTTATCTCTATAGATTGATATATATATTGCTTACCATGTCGTGACGAGTGAAAAGATAGAGTTACACTAATACGTTATAAATCTCCCTGACACTGGAGTTATAATAAATATTCTCCTCCACAGGGCTGATCGACCGAAACACTAGACACCAGGGGGAGATCACTACATCATCTCTTCGGCGTACAAAAGTTCTGGCTTTTTCTTCTGGCGACACTTATCTGACCCTGCGGAGTGGCTGAGGGATTAAAAGTAATGACCGATAGTGTCGAACTAATTGAGAAAAAAATCTAAGTCATCCTTAAAGTTTTAATTATATTCTACAAATAGGCTTATGGGACGGAACTTACGATTCCAAGCAATATGACAGACGACTGTAATAAACTGTTTAAAACTAACTTGATTCGGAGAAGATTGTTTTAAACTATAAAATATCACAGAATATTGTGTGACACTAAAACTATGCTGTATCCTATCAAACTTGCTTATCTTATTAAATATGCTAGAAAACTAACTAAACTCGCAGAACATTCTATCAAAGTAAATTAATTCACAAATATGCTGTCAACATAAATAAGTTCAAATAATATCAAACTAATTTAAATGTTTGTGATTAAACATCTGATTATATATCAGATTATTATATAACAACTACTAACTTATTCCACAATGTTTGTGATTAATGATATCTATATTAATGACATCTGTATCTATATCTGCATATCATGTAAGTATATTAAGAATTTTCTACTTCAAATATTCTACTTAGAACAACTCAAATGTCCTTCTTAGAACAACTCAAATGTTCTACTTAGAACAACTCAAATATTCTACTTAGAACAACTCAAATGTCCTTCTTAGAACAACTCAAATGTCCTTCTTAGAACAGCTCAAATGTTCTACTAAAACAACTCAAATGTTCTACTTAGAACAACTCAAATATTCTACTTAGAACAACTCAAATATTCTACTTAGAACAACTCAAATGTCCTTCTTAGAACAACTCAAATGTCCTTCTTAGAACAGCTCAAATGTTCTACTAAGAACAACTCAAATATTCTACTTAGAACAACTCAAATGTCCTTCTTAGAACAACTCAAATGTCCTTCTTAGAACAGCTCAAATGTTCTACTAAAACAACTCAAATGTTCTACTTAGAACAACTCAAATATTCTACTTAGAACAACTCAAATGTCCTTCTAAGAACAACTCAAATGTCCTTCTTAGAACAACTCAAATGTCCTTCTAAGAACAACTCAAATGTCCTTCTTAGAACAGCTCAAATGTTCTACTAAAACAACTCAAATGTCCTTCTAAGAACAACTCAAATGTCCTTCTTAGAACAGCTCAAATGTTCTACTAAAACAACTCAAATGTTCTACTTAGAACAACTCAAATATTCTACTTAGAACAACTCAAATGTCCTTCTAAGAACAACTCAAATGTCCTTCTTAGAACAACTCAAATGTCCTTCTAAGAACAACTCAAATGTCCTTCTTAGAACAGCTCAAATGTTCTACTAAAACAACTCAAATGTTCTACTTAGAACAACTCAAATATTCTACTTAGAACAACTCAAATGTCCTTCTAAGAACAACTCAAATATTCTACTTAGAACAACTCAAATGTCCTTCTAAGAACAACTCAAATATTCTACTTAGAACAACTCAAATGTCCTTCTAAGAACAACTCAAATGTCCTTCTTAGAACAGCTCAAATGTTCTACTAAAACAACTCAAATGTTCTACTTAGAACAACTCAAATATTCTACTTAGAACAACTCAAATGTCCTTCTTAGAACAGCTCAAATGTTCTACTAAAACAACTCAAATGTCCTTCTTAGAACAACTCAAATGTTCTACTTAGAAGAGCTCAAATGTTCTACTTAGAACAACTCTTTAGATTCAAGTGCTAGAGTATTTTTCAGTAACTTTCTCTCTTATCTCAGTCTTGCTTTATACAGCTGGTTGATTTAAAATCTAGCTAATTTCAGTTGATTTGTGTATTTTTAATACAGATATTTTTGACAAGAATGTTGTATGGTTTTGGTTTTCTTGAATGTACAATATAATATTGTTCTGACAAGCTTTGTTTGCAATACAGGCACAAGACTAGGATATGTTCATTGACAACTATGAACCTGTTGGTCAATCTAGGCTGTCCAATCCCCTGAAATAAACTAAAATTATTTTTGCAAAACCCACAAATCGAGCCATTAGCATTCGTATAGATATCAAGCTTTCTTCTAAACTTCACAACATCTGAAAACAACTAGTTTCAAAGACCAACCAACCTGTTAAAAGAGTAAAACTATCAGAAGATGACACCAACCTCGTAAAATTTTATATTTGTAAGTCATTGTTATACTCCTGTCATTATTAAACATGAAATGTGTCAACACAAAACTTCAATCATATAACTCTTCCTTTTACAGATTTTAATCATATTGAAACCTCTCCATGCCAGGTACCAACCTGGTAACTCTGGTAACCTTCTCCAACAAGTCGATGTCTTTCCTGATGTAAGGAGCCCAAGACTGAACACAATATTCCAACCAGTGACCTGAATTACAACCTCTTTAGTCTTGTATTCAACTTAAAATCCTATTTGTCGTACAGCAAACTGTTTGAATGGCTTAAGAGACTGATGAACCATTACACCGAGATTCCTTTCATGATATTGTTAAGGTTAATTCCATCCAAATTATACTGATGATTCAAATTATCATAACCACATTGCATTTATCATAATTAAATCTATCTGATATTTATTCACCCAGCTGATGTAAATCTTTTTGTCTATCAGCATCCTCCTCTTTACATCCGAGACCTTGATGTCATTTAAAACTATTAGTAATTTATTGATAATGTCATTTATGTAAATCAAAAAGAGAAAGGTCCTAAGGTACCCCACTTGTAACATTAATCCAGTTTGACCAGACTCCATTTATAACAACCATCTGCTTTCTTCCATCAAGCCACTTTTCAATCTAGTTAGTTAACTTATCTCCCACATCTATACAGATGACTTTATTTACAAGTCTTTCATGTGGCACTTTGTCAAATACGTTCTGGTAATTCAGGTACTCCTTCGGGAAGACTCTGTTCCAGCAGTCTCATTATCCAATAATCTACCTACACAATTGTTTATTAACCAGCCCAGAATTATGCAGTCATCTTGTTTGGTCTCATTTTCATTTGTCATCTCTTTAAGGTGTGGAATACTACCTAAATCTTCATTTGTAAAATCCAGCCATCTAGTAACCATAATATACAAGTCTTCTTAAATCACCCCTTAATGGTTCTACTCCTTATCCTAACATTTTGTTTACCCTTAATGTATTTAAAGAAATCCTTACTGTTAATTTTTATATTTTTTTCATACATCCTTCATGATGTCCACATGTTTTCATCATCTTTGTTCTACTGAATATCCCATCATACACTCCATTCCACATGTTTTCATCATCTTTGTTCTACTGAATATCCTGTCATACACTCCATTCCACATGTTTTCATCATCTTTATTCTTCTGAATATCCCATCATACACTCCATTCCACATGTTTTCATCATCTTTGTTCTACTAAATATCCCATCATACACTCCATTCCACATGTTTTCATCATCTTTGTTCTACTGAATATCCCATCATACACTCCATTCCACATGTTTTCATCATCTTTGTTCTACTGAATATCCCATCATACACTCCATTCCACATTTTTTCATCATCTTTGTTCTACTAAATATCCCATCATACACTCCATTCCACATTTTTTCATCATCTTTGTTCTACTGAATATCCCATCATACACTCCATTTGAATTTATTATACGTTTACTAAATTTTATTTTTGAAATTCCTTGTGTATTTTTTTTTCACTTGCAGCTACTCATATCTTTCTATAAGGAATACTTAAATATTTATTTATCTTACACAGTTTTCCACATCTAATCAATGTCTCCAAATAACCAAACTTCCAAATTCACAATAGATAATTCTTGTTGCACATCTTCAAAATTTGCTTCTTTGAAATTTGTGACCAAAATATCATTCTTTACCTCCGTGTGCAACAAAATATTAAATGTAAAACAGCAATGATAGCCCACACCTGAATGCTCTCCTATTTTCACCTTCTAAATCATTTCTATATTTGAAATTAACAATAAATCTAAAATAACATTGTTTCTAGTAGATTTCTTGACTAACATGTATAGAAAACCATCTTGAACAGTTCTCAGAAACCCTTCTTCCTTATGGTTTAACTCCAACATCTCAAAATCTATGTCTGAAATTAAAATCATCCATAATTATGACTTTATTAACAACTGCAATCTTGAAGCCCTACAGTTTCTAACACTAATTTTGTTGCTGTCATTTGGTGATCTGTCAATCTTGAAGTCCTAAAGTTTCTAACACTAATTTTGTTACTGTTATTTGGTGATCTGTCAATCTTGAAGTCCTAAAGTTTCTAACACTAATTTTGTTACTGTCATTGGTGATCTGTCAATCTTGAAGTCCTAAAGTAAGTTTCTAACACTAATTTTGTTACTGCCATTTGGTGATCTGTCAATCTTGAAGTCCTAAAGTTTCTAACACTAATTTTGTTACTGTCATTTGGTGACTGTGAATCTTGAAGTCCTATAGTTTCTAACACTAATTGTGTTACTGTTATTTAGTGATCTGTCAATCTTGAAGTCCTAAAGTTTCTAACATTAATTTTGTTACTGCCATTTGGTGATCTGTGAATCTTGAAGTCCTAAAGTTTCTAACACTAATTTTCTTACTGCCATTTGGTGATCTGTCAATCTTGAAGTCCTGAGGTTTCTAACACTATTTTTGTTACTGTCATTTGGTGATCTATCAATCTTGAAGTCCTAAAGTTTCTAACACTAATTTTGTTACTGCCATTTGGTGATCTGTCAATCTTGAAGTCCTAAAGTTTCTAACACTAATTTTGTTACTGTCATTTGGTGATCTGTCAATCTTGAAGTCCTAAAGTTTCTAACACTAATTTTGTTACTGTCATTTGGTGATCTGTTAGTCTTGAAGTCCTAAAGTTTCTAACATTAATTTTGTTACTGTCATTTGGTGATCTGTTAGTCTTGAAGTCCTGAAGTTTCTAACACTAATTTTGTTCCTGTCATTTGGTGATCTGTCAATCTTGAAGTCCTAAAGTTTCTAACACTAATTTTGTTACTGTCATTTGGTGATCTGTTAGTCTTGAAGTCCTGAAGTTTCTAACATTAATTTTGTTACTGCCATTTGGTGATCTGTCAATCTTGAAGTCCTAAAGTTTCTAACACTAATTTTGTTACTGTCATTTGGTGATCTGTTAGTCTTGAAGTCCTAAAGTTTCTAACACTAATTTTGTTACTGTCATTTGGTGATCTGTCAATCTTGAAGTCCTAAAGTTTCTAACACTAATTTTGTTACTGTCATTTGGTGATCTGTCAATCTTGAAGTCCTAAAGTTTCTAACACTAATTTTGTTACTGTCATTTGGTGATCTGTCAATCTTGAAGTCCTAAAGTTTCTAACACTAATTTTGTTACTGTCATTTGGTGATCTGTCAATCTTGAAGTCCTAAAGTTTCTAACACTAATTTTGTTACTGTCATTTGGTGATCTATCAATCTTGAACCATACATTACTTGACAGAACAACTTAAACCATACATTACTTGATGGAACAACTTAAACTATACATTACTTGATGGAACAACTTAAACCATACATTACTTGATAGAACAACTTAAACCATAGATTACTTGAAGGAACAACTTAAACCATACATTACTTGATGGAACAACTTAAACCATACATTACTTGATGGAACAACTTAAACCATACATTACTTGATGGAACAACTTAAACTATACATTACTTGATGGAACAACTTAAACCATACATTACTTGATAGAACAACTTAAACTATACATTACTTGATAGAACAACTTAAACCATACATTACTTGATGGAACAACTTAAACCATACATTACTTGATGGAACAACTTAAACCATACATTACTTGATGGAACAACTTAAACCATACATTACTTGATGGAACAACTTAAACTATACATTACTTGATGTAACAACTTAAACTATACATTACTTGATAGAACAACTTAAACCATACATTACTTGATGGAACAACTTAAACCATACATTACTTGATGGAACAACTTAAACCATACATTACTTGATGGAACAACTTAAACCATACATTACTTGATGGAACAACTTAAACTATACATTACTTGATGTAACAACTTAAACTATACATTACTTGATAGAACAACTTAAACCATACATTACTTGATGGAACAACTTAAACCATACATTACTTGATGGAACAACTTAAACCATACATTACTTGATGGAACAACTTAAACTATACATTACTTGATGTAACAACTTAAACCATACATTACTTGATAGAACAACTTAAACTATACATTACTTGATGGAACAACTTAAACCATACATTACTTGAAGGAACAACTTAAACTATACATTACTTGATGGAACAACTTAAACCATACATTACTTGATAGAACAACTTAAACCATACATTACTTGATAGAACAAGTTAAACCATACATTACTTGATGGAACAACTTAAACCATACATTACTTGATAGAACAATTTCAACAATGGTTCCTTCTTGATCTTTTGAACGGTAGATATTTTTGAGAGTCTGAGAGAAAGGAGACAACTAGTTTGGAGACAACTGGTTTGGGAACTTGGGAGTGAGTGACCACGTTAAGAATAAATGTAACTTCACGTTCTTGGTTTGTGCTTGAGTTTTCTTTGTTGTAAATTAATTGACGTGTTAATACGTATTTGTTGGTTACAATAAAATTAACTAACACCTATAAGGCGTGTTAATACGTATTTGTTGGTTACAATGAAGTTAACTAACACCTATAAGGCGTGTTAATACGTATTTATCGGTTACATTTAGGTTAACACCAATAACACGTGTTAATACGTATTTATCGGTTATAATGAAGTTAACACCTATAAGATGTGTTAATACGTATTATGTATGTATCGTTTCTTTAGTAACAAGCTATTTTAAATTTGTATTTATGTACCGTTATTCTAAATAGCGTTTGAATAGATGTGTGTATTAGAGCACTTGTAATAAAACAAAATGAAGATTCAAATATTCATTAATTCTAGTATCAGTTTGACTATTAACTCTCGTTCAAGATTCTTTGGAAACCCGATCTAGTCTGGTACTTAGTGGATGTGTTTTAATAACAAACGGTCGTGCTCCTTTATATGAACAGAACATTTTAGTTGATTGTGTACTCTAAGTTTGTTTACTTATGTTTTTGTAGAAAGCGACCAACAGCCAACGAAGAGAGCCAGGACGGCTTATACTACTGGTCAGTTAACAGAGCTGGAGAAGGAATTTCATTTTTACCGCTATTTGTGCTGGCCCCGCCGTGTAGAACTGGCGGGTTTCCTGCACTTAACAGAGCGACAGATTAAGATATGGTTTCAGAACAGGCGTATGAAGCACAAAAATAATCAGAATAGAACAGGGCTTCCGGAAAAGTGCCCCAGTCCTCAGTAAGTGCCAATAATTATCCTATGTTGATCTCCACAAGTCCTGCAACTCCAACCTTGGCACTTCCAATATCGACGTCTGGATCATCTTCGCCTTTCATCCACACGTGTCTTAGACAAGCTGACCAGTTCTCACACCAATTCACGATAGTCGCTCCAAACCAGACAAACATGCTTGATGGCTGTCATCCTATGTGTCCCAGTGACCACAGACAACAGAAGTCATCTGTCTGTAGTTTCCCTGTGTCCCTATTACAATCTGATACTCACCCAAATAGGACTGTCCTTCAAGAACCCAAATCCCCTTTTATGAACTCTAGTGCGGTGTCCCAAGACGTCTTTTACAGTCCAGACGCAGTCCTTTCTAACCGAGTCCTTTACAAATCCAACATCCATCCACCAAGAACCAAACGCTCATTACGTCAATATTAATGGAGAACCGTATTCTGTCACTCATCAGGGTTCTCAGATATATTTCTATCAGTCACTACCAGAAGTAATATCGCAGGAGGTATACCCCAAGTCGAAGTAGACACCCCTTGCCGAAACCAACAGTACATTGTGACTGGACACAACAACGCTATCTGACCTTACCTTATGCACCAGCCCCACCTCTAAATTATAACGGTATCCTTTTTTATATTTCAACGTCAGTTTCTTAATTTATTTTACCGTATCATTGAGATGTTACATATTACTGTCATGTTTTACATAATATTAATTACATTTTACTCTAACGTTATTAATACTTCCTAGTTAGGTATTGACTTATATCACCTGTGAGATATCACACAAGTGTTTTAACCTGTATTACTATTTACATCAGACCAGCTTCCATAGAAACACTACAATGTACTTATTAATGTGGTACTCCTGTATACCAGTCTACCTTCATGTGGTACTCCTGTACACCAGTGTACGTTTTTGTGGTATTTCTGTATACGAGTCTACTTTCATGTGGTACTTCATTATATACCAGTCTACTTTCATGTGATACTTCATTATATACCAGTGTACGTTTTTGTGGTACTTCCAAACATATTTACAGCACTATACAACATTAGTCAACTAACATTAGCTATATCTGACTTTCAAACTTCACCAAAGAAAAAAACTATAATATCATACCTACAACTTGAAACCCAATCTAGTGTGTCATTACTACAAGTAAACAACTTGTAACCTAATCTAGTGTGTCATTACTACAAGTAAACAACTTGTAACACAATCTACAGTATCATTACTGCAAGTAAACAACTTGTAACCTAATCTAGTGTGTCATTACTACAAGTAAGCAACTTGTAACACAATCTACAGTATCATTACTGCAAGTAAACAACTTGTAACCTAATCTAGTGTGTCATTACTACAAGTAAGCAACTTGTAACACAATCTACAGTATCATTACTGCAAGTAAACAACTTGTAACCTAATCTAATGTGTCATTACTACGAGTAAACAACTTGTAACCCAATTTAGAGTATTATTACTACAAGGTAAAGCGGCTTGTAACACAATCTACGGTATCATTACTGCAAGTAAACAACTTGTAACCTAATCTGGTGTGTCATTACTACAAGTAAGCAACTTGTAACACAATCTACAGTATCATTACTGCAGGTAAACAACTTGTAACCTAATCTAGTGTGTCATTACTACAAGTAAGCAACTTGTAACACAATCTACAGTATCATTACTGCAGGTAAACAACTTGTAACCTAATCTAGTGTGTCATTACTACAAGTAAGCGGCTTGTAACACAATCTACAGTATCATTACTGCAAGTAAACAACTTGTAACCTAATCTAATGTGTCATTACTACGAGTAAACAACTTGTAACCCAATTTAGAGTATTATTACTACAAGTAAGCAACTTGTAACACAATCTACAGTATCATTACTGCAAGTAAACAACTTGTAACCTAATCTAGTGTGTCATTACTACAAGTAAGCAACTTGTAACACAATCTACAGTATCATTACTGCAAGTAAACAACTTGTAACCTAATCTAGTGTGTCATTACTACAAGTAAGCAACTTGTAACACAATCTACAGTATCATTACTGCAAGTAAACAACTTGTAACCTAATCTAGTGTGTCATTACTACAAGTAAACAACTTGTAACACAGTTTGCAGTATCATTCCAACAAGTAAATAAATGTAAACTGAGAGACGAAATAAAACTGTCCAATGTTAAGCAGGAACTAATGTATTATATATATATATACTTATGTGTATTTTTTGTGTTACATTTTCTTTGCTCAAACAAGAGAATTTTTGTGTGTGTTGAACATTAGTCATGTCGTATATATACATTATGTACTTTGGTTTTGTTTTCTCCCTCAAGATAGCTGAACAATAACAAATCTGGTATACTGGTAGCTTATAGTGGTTTTGTTAAGGAGGATATCAGAATTATATATCTCTATTCAGCTGTCAACGTTCTCAAGTGAACCTGCATCGATAAGACAACATAAACTATATCTGTCAACACAAACTTTTAGTGTTACAATTTCTAGTACAGAAAGTGTTCTTGAAAATATGAGCACTTAGCAGTTTGATAAAACTTTAGTTGGTGAGGTTACCAGCACTTGGTAGTTTATACACCCAGTAATTAGCAGTGAGTAATTAAAGTACTGACCACAGTGACGTCTGATATCAAAACACACAAGGACCAAACCAGAAGAATGGAGTAGCCTACATTATGTGGAATGGAGTAATGAAGAGTTCCTTACATTATGTCGAATGGAGTAATGACGAGTTACCTATATTACATAGAATGGAGTAATGACGAGTTACGTACATTATGTGGAATGGAGTAATGACGAGTTCCTTACATTATGTGGAATGGAGTAATGACGAGTTCCTTACATTATGTGGAATGGAGTAATGATAAGTTCCTTACATTATGTGGAATGAAGTAATGACGAGTTCCTTACATTATGTGGAATGGAGTAATGACGAGTTCCTTACATTATGTATAATGTAGTAATGAAGAGTTCCTTACATAGTGTAGAATGGAGTAATGACGAGTTTCTTGCATTATGTATAATGGAGTAATGACGAGTTCCTTACATTGTGTAGAATGGAGTAATGACGAGTTTCTTACTTTATGTGGAATGGAGTAATGACGAGTTTCTTGCATTATGTATAATGGAGTAATGACGAGTTCCTTACATTATGTGGAATGGAGTAATGACGAGTTCCTTACATTATGTGGAATGGAGTAATGACGAGTTCCTTACATTATGTGGAATGGAGTAATGACGAGTTCCTTACTTTATGTGGAATGGAGTAATGATAAGTTCCTTGCATAGTGTAGAATGGAGTAATGATAAGTTCCTTGCATAGTGTAGAATGGAGTAATGACGAGTTACGTACATTATGTACAATGGAGTAATGACGAGTTACGTACATTATGTACAATGGAGTAATGACGAGTTACGTACATTATGTACAATGGAGTAATGACAAGTTACGTACATTATGTAGGCTGGAATAATGGCAGGTTCCTTACATTATGTAGAATGGTTTTTGAACATTATCGCTGGAAGTCAAAATACATCAGATGCGTTTTTTTGTTTGTGTATAGATACTTATCTGTACTTGTGTAACATGTGGGCTATCAAATATTACAAAATTAGTTGATTTGTAACTGGATAAGAGCATGACAGCTCGTGTTTCCTTCCACCAACCCGGATCGCCCTCCTGTCAAACACATAACATTTCTTCAAGTCTAGAGGTTCCCAGAACTCAAACCACCAATCAGAGTCGTTTTGTCGGTTACCAGCCGAGTGTCCAACTTGAAGCAGACTGCTTGAAATTATTGAGATTAAAAATCACAAACACGTTGTGTTGATATTACGTTGCAGCTGTAAAATATATAATACTTTAAAAAAACTACCTATGAAAAGTTTAAGACCAAGTTTCGTGAAACGTTTAATGCTAATTTCTATATCGATATATACTTTAAATTGTTTTTTACGAAACGTAATTTCCTAGTAACAATTTTCTGTATGTATTAATTCATAGCTTCTGATGGTATGATTTTAGTATTAGTTCTTCAAAATGTATCTCGTAAATCAGCAAAATATATTTTAATATGTGATTTCGATTTCTAAGAGTATACGCATATTCTGAAAAATGTATTTAAGCATCCATGTTTCTTATCTAATGACGCTTTAGAGTTTAAATGTGGTATCCTAACACGTTATGAACGTGTTTTCAAGCCATATTGACTCACCAAAGCGTGTTCAAGTACAATTCTAAGTTGCTAAGACACCGTAAACTTACGATTATAGTTGTTAACACAAGTAAAATGTTTAAACATGTAATCCAGACGAGTTATGAATGTGTCTTCGAAACATGCTGACACACCAAGACGAGTTAACTGACCCAAACAAGCAAATTAACTGACCCACAGTCTTAAGTTGTCAAAATACCGTTACCTCATGATTATAGTTATTTAACACTAAATATGATTTTTAGATATGCTATCCTGACGAGCAATAAAAGTATTTTCAAAGCGTGGTGACTCACCATATCGTGTTAAATTACACAATCCTGTAAGTGCGTGTCAATTGCTCTCTGTCTACCTGAGAAAAACCATTAAGTTGATCTCATAAAAATATTTCTTTTTACTGATATTTCTACGTAGAAAGAGCGATATAATTAGTAACAGTGACCTTTATTTGTAAAGTTATTTTGAGAGTCTGGTGTTATGGCCGCACATAAGACATCTTCTCTTTCCTTCTGGTGGTATGGCCACACATAAGTTATCTTCTCTTTCCTTCTAATGTTATGGCCACACGTAAGACATCTTCTCTTTTCTCCTGGTGTTATGGCCACACATAAGACATCTTCTCTTTCCTTCTAATGTTATGGCCACACATAAGCCATCTTCTCTTTCTTTCTAGTGTTATGGCCACACATAAGACATCTCTTTCCTCCTGGTGTTATGGCCACACATAAGACACCTTCTCTTTCTTTCTAGTGTTATGGCCACACATAAGACATCTCTTTCCTCCTGGTGTTATGGCCACACATAAGACACCTTCTCTTTCTTCCTGGTGTTATGGCTACACATAAGACATCTTTGTTCTTCTGGTGTTATGGCCACACATAAGACATCTTCTCTTTCCTTCTGATGTTATGGCTACACATAAGCCGTCTTCTCTTTCCTTCTGATGTTATGGCCACACGTAGGACATCTTCTCTTTCCTCCTGGTGTTATGGCTACACATAAGCCAACTTATCTTTCCTTCTGATGTTATGGCCACACGTAAGATATCTTCTCTTTCCTCCTGGTGTTATGGCTACACGTAAGATATCTTCTCTTTCCTTCTGGTGCTATGGCCACACATACGACATCTTCTCTTTCTTTCTGATGTTATGGCCACACACAAGCCATCTTCTCTTTCTTTCTGATGTTCTGGCTACACATAAGACATCTTCTCTTTCTTTCTAGTGTTATGGCCACACATAAGACATCTTCTCTTTCTTCCTGGTGTAATGGCTACACATAAGACATCTTCTCTTTCCTTCTGGTGTTATGGCCACACATAAAACATCTTCTCTTTCCTCCTGGTGTTATGGCCACACATAAGACATATTCTCTTTCCTTCTCATGGTATAGCCACACATAAGACATCTTCTCTTTCCTTCTGATGTTATGACCACACACAAGCCATCTTCTCTTTCCTTCTAGTGTCATGGCCACACATAAGACATTTTCTCTTTCTTCCTGGTGTTATTGCCACACATAAGACATCTTTTCTTTCTTTCTGATGTTATGGCCACACATAAGACATCTATTCTTTCTTCCTGGTGGTATGGCCACACATAAGACATCTTCTCTTTCTTCCTGGGATTATTGCCACACATAAGACATCTTTTCTTTCTTTCTGATGTTATGGCCACACATAAGACATCTTCTCTTTCCTTCTGGTGTTATGGCCGCACATAAGACATTTTCTCTTTCTTCCTGGTGTTATTGCCACACATAAGACATCTTTTCTTTCCTTCTGATGTTATGGCCACACATAAGACATCTATTCTTTCCTCCTGGTGTTATTGCCACACATAAGACATCTTCTCTTTCTTCCTGGTGTTATTGCCACACATAAGACATCTTCTCTTTCCTCTGGTTATGTTCGTGATATATGTGTGCTGTTGGTTGCACGAAAGTTCTAAAATATTAGGACGTTTCATTAAAGATAAAATACTGGAGTGAAAGATAAACTACTGTGAAATATATAAACATTGAATGAGTTCAAACACGTTTTTTGTAGATATTATAATGTGATAATAAATTATATGCGAGTAATGGTGGTTTTACTTGTGTAAAATGTCCCAAATTTTATTTCACGATGCTTCGAAACGGTATACTTTTTTTAAATTATTTTAATCATTGTAATTAAATACCGATGAACAAACCAAGTTTAGCATTTCAACTTGAAAAGTAAAAAAAACAACATAACTTGTTCAACAAAAACCTTTTAACAAAAAGTTACAAGTCATGTGCTTATAGTATCACGAAATACTAAAGCTAAGAGTTCTGGCCCGGCAAGGCCAGATGGGTTTAAATAAAACTAGACAATTGAAGGTCAGGAAAGATAAGCGAGTTTCAAAGGTATGTTTAGTGAGTCGACTCTAGGTGTGTCTAGTGAGTCTACTCTAAGTATGTCTATGAGTCTAATCTAGGTATGTCTAGTGAGTCGACTCTAGGTATGTCTAGTGAGTCTACTCCAGGTGTGTCTAGTGAGTTTACTCTAGGTGTGTCTAGTGAGTCTACTCTAGGTATGTATAGTGAGTCTACTCTAGGTGTGTCTAGTGAGTCTACTCTAGGTGTGTCTAGTGAGTCTACTCTAGGTGTGTCTAGTGAATCTACTCTAGGTGTGTCTAGTGAGTCTACTCTAGCTATGTGTGTCTAGTGAATCTACTCTAGGTGTGTCTAGTGAGTCTACTCTAGCTATGTCTAGTGAGTCTACTCTAGGTATGTCTAGTGAGTCGACAACAAGTGTGTCTAGTGAGTCTACTCTAGGTATGTCTAATGAGTCGACTCCAGGTGTGTTTAGTGAGTCGACTCTAGGTGTGTCTAGTGAGTCGACTCCAGGTGTGTCTATGAGTCTACTCTAGGTATGTCTAGTGAGTCTACTCTAGGTGTGTCTAGTGAGTCTACTCTAGGTGTGTCTATGAGTTTACTCTAGGTATGTCTAGTGAGTCTACTCTAGGTGTGTCTAGTTAGTCTACTCTAGGTATGTCCAGTTAGTCTACTCTAGGTATGTCTAGTGAGTCTACTCTAGGTGTGTCTCGTGAGTCGACACCAGGTGTTTCTAGTCAGTCTACTCTAGGTGTGTCTAGTGAGTCTACTCTAGGTATGTCTAGTGAGTCGACTCTAGGTATGTCTAGTGAGTCTACTCTAGGTGTGTCTAGTGAATCTACTCTAGGTGTGTCTAGTGAGTCTACTTTAGGTATGTCTAGTGAGTCGACTCTAGGTATGTCTAGTGAGTCTACTCCAGGTGTGTCTAGTGAGTTTACTCTAGGTGTGTCTAGTTAGTCTACTCTAGGTATGTCTAGTGAGTCTACTCTAGGTGTGTCTCGTGAGTCGACACCAGGTGTGTCTAGTGAGTCTGCTCTAGGTATGTCTAATGAGTCGACTCCAGATGTGTCTAGTGAGTCGACTCTAAGTGTGTATAGTGAGTCTACTCTAGGTATGACTATGAGTCTACTCTAGGTATGTCAAGTGAGTCTACTCTAGGTGTGTTTCGTGGGTCGACCCCAGGTGTGTCTAGTGAGTCTACTGTAGGTATGTCTAGTAAGTCTACTCCAGGAGTGTCTAGTGAGTCTACTCTAGGTGTGTCTAGTGAGTCTACTCTAGGTGTTTCTAGTTAGTCTACTCTATGTGTGTCTAGTTAGTTTACTCTAGGTGTGTCTAGTGAGTCTACTCTAGGTGTGTCTAGTGAGTCTACTCTAGATGTGTTTAGTGAGTCTACTCTAGGTGTGTCTAGTGAGTCTACTCTAGGTGTGTCTAGTGAGTCGACTCTAGGTGTGTCTAGTGAGTCTACTCTAGATGTGTCTAGTGAGTCTACTCTAGGTGTGTCTAGTGAGTCTACTCTAGGTGTGTCTAGTGAGTCGACTCTAGGTGTGTCTAGTGAGTCTACTCTAGGTGTGTCTAGTGAGTCTACTCCAGGTGTGTCTAGTGAGTCTACTCTAGGTATGTCTATGAGTCTAATCTAGGTATGTCTAGTGAGTCTACTCTAGGTATATCTAGTGAGTCGACTCTAGGTATGTCTAGTGAGTCTACTCTAGGTGTGTCTAGTGAATCTACTCTAGGTGTGTCTAGTGAGTCTACTCTAGCTATGTCTAGTGAGTCTACTCTAGGTATGTATAGTGAGTCGACCCTAGGTATGTCTAGTGAGTCTACTCTAGGTGTGTCTAGTGAGTCTACTCTAGCTGTGTCTAGTGAGTCTACTCTAGGTGTGTGTGTAGTGAGTCGACTCTAGGTATGTATAGTGAGTCTACTCCAGGTGTGTCTAGTGAGTCTACTCTAGGTGTGTCTAGTGAGTCTACTCTAGATGTGTTTAGTGAGTCTACTCTAGGTGTGTCTAGTGAGTCTACTCTAGGTATGTATAGTGAGTCTACTCTAGGTGTGTCTAGTGAGTCTACTCTAGGTGTGTCTAGTGAGTCTACTCTAGCTATGTGTGTCTAGTGAATCTACTCTAGGTGTGTCTAGTTAGTCTACTCTAGGTATGTCTAGTGAGTCTACTCTAGGTGTGTCTCGTGAGTCGAAACCAGTTGTGTCTAGTGAGTCTGCTCTAGGTATGTCTAATGAGTCGACTCCAGATGTGTCTAGTGAGTCGACTCTAAGTGTGTATAGTGAGTCTACTCTGGGCATGTCTGTGAGTCTACTCTAGGTATGTCTAGTGAGTCTACTCTAGGTGTGTCTAGTGAGTCTACTCTAGATGTGTTTAGTGAGTCTACTCTAGGTATGTCTAGTGAGTCTACTCTAGGTGTGTCTAGTGAGTCTACTCTAGGTGTGTTTAGTGAGTCTACTCTAGGTGTGTCTAGTGAGTCTACTCTAGGTGTGTCTAGTGAGTCGACTCTAGGTGTGTCTAGTGAGTCTACTCTAGGTGTGTCTAGTGAGTCTACTCCGGGGTGTGTCTAGTGAGTCTACTCTAGGTGTGTCTAGTGAGTCTAATCTAGGTATGTCTAGTGAGTCTACTCTAGGTATGTCTAGTGAGTCGACTCTAGGTATGTCTAGTGAGTCTACTCTAGGTGTGTCTAGTGAGTCTACTCTAGGTGTGTCTAGTGAGTCTACTCTAGGTATGTCTAGTGAGTCGACTCTAGGTATGTATAGTGAGTCTACTCCAGGTGTGTCTAGTGAGTCTACTCTAGGTATGTCTAGTGAGTCTACTCTAGGTGTGTCTAGTGAGTCTACTCTAGGTGTGTCTAGTGAGTCTACTCTAGATGTGTTTAGTGAGTCTACTCTGGGTGTGTCTAGTGAGTCTACTCTAGGTATGTATAGTGAGTCTACTCTAGGTGTGTCTAGTGAGTCTACTCTAGGTGTGTCTAGTGAGTCTACACTAGCTATGTGTGTCTAGTGAATCTACTCTAGGTGTGTCTAGTGAGTCTACTCTAGCTATGTCTAGTGAGTCTACTCTAGGTGTGTATAGTGAGTCGACTCTAGGTATGTCTAGTTAGTCTACTCTAGGTATGTCTAGTGAGTCTACTCTAGGTGTGTCTAGTGAGTCGACACCAGGTTGTGTCTAGTGAGTCTGCTCTGGGTAGTGAGTATGTCTAATGAGTCGACTCCAGATGTGTCTAGTGAGTCGACTCTAGGTGTGTCTAGTGAGTCTACTCTAGGTATGACTATGAGTCTACTCTAGGTATGTCTAGTGAGTCTACTCTAGGTGTGTCTAGTGAGTCGACTCTAGGTGTGTCTAGTGAGTCGACTCTAGGTGTGTCTAGTGAGTCGACTCTAGGTGTGTCTAGTGAGTCTACTCTAAGTGTGTCTAGTGAGTCTACTCCAGGTGTGTCTAGTGAGTCTACTCTAGGTATGTCTAGTGAGTCTAATCTAGGTATGTCTGTGTGAGTCTACTCTGGGTATGTCTAGTGAGTCGACTCTAGGTGTGTCTAGTGAGTCTACTCTAGGTGTGTCTAGTGAGTCTACTCTAGGTGTGTCTAGTGAGTCTACTCTAGCTATGTCTAGTGAGTCTACTCTAGTGGTCTACTCTAGTGTATGTATGGTGAGTCGACTCTGGGTATGTCTAGTGAGTCTACTCTAGGTGTGTCTAGTGAGTCTACTCTAGCTATGTCTAGTGAGTCTACTCTGGTGTGTCTGGTGAGTCGACTCTAGGTATGTATAGTGAGTCTACTCCAGGTGTGTCTGGTGTGTCTACTCCCAGGTATGTCTAGTGAGTCTACTCTAGGTGTGTCTAGTGAGTCTACTCTAGGTGTGTCTAGTGAGTCTACTCTAGGTGTGTCTAGTGAGTCTACTCTAGGTATGTATAGTGAGTCTACTCTAGGTGTGTCTAGTGAGTCTACTCTAGGTGTGTCTAGTGAGTCTGCACTGGCTATGTGTGTCTAGTGAGTCTACTCTACCTGGGGTGTGTCTGGTGAGTCTACTCTAGGTATGTCTAGTGAGTCTACTCTAGGGTGTGTATAATGAGTCGACTCTAGGTGTGTCTAGTGAGTCTACTCCAGGTGTGTCTAGTGAGTCTACTCTAGGTATGTCTAGTGAGTCTACTCTAGGTATGTCTAGTGAGTCTACTCTAGGTATGTCTAGTGAGTCGACTCCAGGTATGTCTAGTGAGTCTACTCTAGGTGTGTCTAGTGAGTCTACTCTAGGTGTGTCTAGTGAGTCTACTCTAGCTATGTCTAGTGAGTCTACTCTAGGTGTGTATAGTGAGTCGACCTCCAGGTATGTCTAGTGAGTCTACTCTAGGTGTGTCTAGTGAGTCTACTCTAGCTATGTCTAGTGAGTCTACTCTAGGTGTGTATAGTGAGTCGACTCTAGGTATGTATAGTGAGTCTACTCCAGGTGTGTCTAGTGAGTCTACTCTAGGTGTGTCTAGTGAGTCTACTCTAGATGTGTTTAGTGAGTCTACTCTAGGTGTGTCTAGTGAGTCTACTCTAGGTATGTATAGTGAGTCTACTCTAGGTGTGTCTAGTGAGTCTACTCTAGGTGTGTCTAGTGAGTCTACTCTAGCTATGTGTGTCTAGTGAATCTACTCTAGGTGTGTCTAGTGAGTCTACTCTAGGTATGTCTAGTGAGTCTACTCTAGGTGTGTCTCGTGAGTCGAAACCAGTTGTGTCTAGTGAGTCTGCTCTAGGTATGTCTAATGAGTCGACTCCAGATGTGTCTAGTGAGTCGACTCTAAGTGTGTATAGTGAGTCTACTCCAGGTATGTCCATGAGTCTACTCTGGGTATGTCTAGTGAGTCTACTCTAGGTATGTCTAGTGAGTCTACTCTAGGTGTGTCTAGTGAGTCTACTCTAGGTGTGTCTAGTGAGTCTACTCTAGGTGTGTCTAGTGAGTCTACTCTAGGTGTGTCTAGTGAGTCTACTCTAGGTGTGTCTAGTGAGTCTACTCCAGGTGTGTCTAGTGAGTCTACTCTAGGTATGTCTAGTGAGTCTACTCTAGGTATGTCTAGTGAGTCTACTCTAGGTATATCTAGTGAGTCGACTCTAGGTATGTCTAGTGAGTCTACTCTAGGTGTGTCTAGTGAGTCTACTCTAGGTGTGTCTAGTGAGTCTACTCTAGGTATGTCTAGTGAGTCTACTCTAGGTATGTCTAGTGAGTCGACTCTAGGTATGTCTAGTGAGTCTACTCTAGGTGTGTCTAGTGAGTCTACTCTAGGTATGTCTAGTGAGTCTACTCTAGGTGTGTCTAGTGAGTCGACTCTAGGTATGTCTAGTGAGTCTACTCCAGGTGTGTCTAGTGAGTCTACTCTAGGTATGTCTAGTGAGTCTACTCTAGGTGTGTCTAGTGAGTCTACTCTAGGTGTGTCTAGTGAGTCTACTCTAGATGTGTTTAGTGAGTCTACTCTAGGTGTGTCTAGTGAGTCTACTCTAGGTATGTATAGTGAGTCTACTCTAGGTGTGTCTAGTGAGTCTACTCTAGGTGTGTCTAGTGAGTCTACATTAGCTATGTGTGTCTAGTGAATCTACTCTAGGTGTGTCTAGTGAGTCTACTCTAGCTATGTCTAGTGAGTCTACTCTAGGTGTGTATAGTGAGTCGACTCTAGGTATGTCAAGTTAGTCTACTCTAGGTATGTCTAGTGAGTCTACTCTAGGTGTGTCTCGTGAGTCGACACCAGTTGTGTCTAGTGAGTCTGCACTAGGTATGTCTAATGAGTCGACTCCAGATGTGTCTAGTGAGTCGACTCTAAGTGTGTATAGTGAGTCTACTCTAGGTATGACTATGAGTCTACTCTAGGTATGTCTAGTGAGTCTACTCTAGGTGTGTCTAGTGAGTCGACTCTAGGTGTGTCTAGTGAGTCTACTCTAGGTGTGTCTAGTGAGTCGACTCTAGGTGTGTCTAGTGAGTCTACTCTGGGGTGTGTCTAGTGAGTCTACTCCAGGTGTGTCTAGTGAGTCTACTCTAGGTATGTCTAGTGAGTCTAATCTAGGTATGTCTAGTGAGTCTACTCTAGGTATGTCTAGTGAGTCGACTCCAGGTATGTCTAGTGAGTCTACTCTAGGGTGTGTCTAGTGAGTCTACTCTAGGTGTGTCTAGTGAGTCTACTCTAGGTATGTCTAGTGAGTCTACTCTAGGTATGTCTAGTGAGTCGACTCTAGGTGTGTCTAGTGAGTCTACTCTAGGTGTGTCTAGTGAGTCTACTCTAGCTATGTCTAGTGAGTCTACTCTAGGTGTGTATAGTGAGTCGACTCTAGGTATGTATAGTGAGTCTACTCCAGGTGTGTCTAGTGTGTCTACTCTAGGTATGTCTAGTGAGTCTACTCTAGGTGTGTCTAGTGAGTCTACTCTAGGTGTGTCTAGTGAGTCTACTCTAGATGTGTCTAGTGAGTCTACTCTAGGTGTGTCTAGTGAGTCTACTCTAGGTATGTATAGTGAGTCTACTCTAGGTGTGTCTAGTGAGTCTACTCTAGGTGTGTCTAGTGAGTCTACACTAGCTATGTGTGTCTAGTGAATCTACTCTAGGTGTGTCTAGTGAGTCTACTCTAGCTATGTCTAGTGAGTCTACTCTAGGTGTGTATAGTGAGTCGACTCTAGGTATGTCTAGTGAGTCTACTCCAGGTGTGTCTAGTGAGTCTACTCTAGGTATGTCTATGAGTCTACTCTAGGTGTGTCTAGTGAGTCGACTCCAGGTGTGTCTAGTGAGTCGACTCTAGGTATGTCTAGTGAGTCGACTCCAGGTGTGTTTAGTGAGTCGACTCTAGGTGTGTCTAGTGAGTCGACTCCAGGTGTGTCTATGAGTCTACTCTAGGTATGTCTAGTGAGTCTACTCTAGGTGTGTCTAGTGAGTCTACTCTAGGTATGTATAGTGAGTCGACTCCAGGTATGTCTATGAGTCAACTCTAGGTATGTCTATGAGTTTACTCTAGGTATGTCTAGTGAGTCTACTCTAGGTATGTCTAGTTGAGTCTACTCAGGTTGTGTCTAGTGAGTCTACTCTAGGTGTGTTTTAGTGAGTCTACTCTAGGGTGTCTAGTGAGTCTACTCTAGGTATGTCTAGTGAGTCTACTCTAGGTATGTCTAGAGAGTACTCTAGGTGTGTCTAGTTAGTTTACTCTAGGTATGTCTAGTGAGTCTACTCTAGCTATGTGTGTCTAGTGAATCTACTCTAGGTGTGTCTAGTGAGTCTACTCTAGGTATGTCTAGTGAGTCGACTCCCAGGTATGTCTAGTGAGTCTACTCCAGGTGTGTCTAGTGAGTCTACTCTAGGTATGTCTAGTGAGTCGACTCCAGGTGTGTCTAGTGAGTCTACTCTAGGTATGTCTAATGAGTCGACTCCAGGTGTGTCTAGTGAGTCTACTCTAGGTGTGTCTAGTGAGTCTACTCCAGGTGTGTCTAGTGAGTTTACTGTAGGTATGTCTAGTGAGTCTACTCTAGGTGTGTCTAGTGAGTCTACTCTAGGTATGTATAGTGAGTCCACTCCAGGTATGTCTATGAGTCAACTCCAGGTATGTCTAGTGAGTCTACTCTAGGTATGTCTAGTGAGTCTACTCTAGGTGTGTCTAGTGAGTCTACTCTAGGTATGTCCAGTGAGTCTACTCTAGGTATGTCTAGTGAGTCTACTCTAGGTATGTCTAGTGAGTCGACTCTAGGTATGTCTAGTGAGTCTACTCTAGGTGTGTCTAGTGAGTCTACTCTAGGTGTGTCTAGTGAGTCTACTCTTTAGGTATGTCTAGTGAGTCGACTCTAGGTATGTCTAGTGAGTCTACTCCAGGTGTGTCTAGTGAGTCTACTCTAGGTGTGTCTAGTGAGTCTACTCTAGGTATGTCTAGTGAGTCTACTCTAGGTGTGTCTCGTGAGTCGACACCAGGTGTGTCTAATTAGTCTACTCTAGGTATGTCTAGTGAGTCTACTCTAGGTGTGTCTAGTGAGTCGACTCTAGGTATGTCTAGTGAGTCTACTCTAGGTGTGTCTAGTGAGTCTACTCTAGGTGTGTCTAGTGAGTCTACTCTAGGTATGTCTAGTGAGTCGACTCTAGGTATGTCTAGTGAGTCTACTCTAGGTATGTCTAGTGAGTCGACTCTAGGTATGTCTAATGAGTCGACTCCAGATGTGTCTAGTGAGTCGACTCTAAGTGTGTATAGTGAGTCTACTCTAGGTATGACTAGTGAGTCTACTCTAGGTATGTCTAGTGAGTCTACTCTAGGTGTGTCTAGTGAGTCGACCCCAGGTGTGTCTAGTGAGTCTACTCTAGGTGTGTCTAGTGTCTAGTGAGTCGACCCAGGTGTGTCTAGTGAGTCTACTCTAAGTGTGTCTAGTGAGTCTACTCCAGGTGTGTCTAGTGAGTCTACTCTAGGTATGTCTATGAGTCTAATCTAGGTATGTCTAGTGAGTCTACTCTAGGTATGTCTAGTGAGTCGACTCTAGGTATGTCTAGTGAGTCTACTCTAGGTGTGTCTAGTGAATCTACTCTAGGTGTGTCTAGTGAGTCTACTCTAGCTATGTCTAGTGAGTCTACTCTAGGTATGTATAGTGAGTCGACTCTAGGTATGTCTAGTGAGTCTACTCTAGGTGTGTCTAGTGAGTCTACTCTAGGTATGTCTAGTGAGTCTACTCTAGGTGTGTCTAGTGAGTCGACTCCAGGCATGTCTAGTGAGTCTACTCCAGGTGTGTCTAGTGAGTCTACTCTACTCTAGGCATGTCTAGTGAGTCTACTCTAGGTGTGTCTAGTGAGTCTACTCTAGGTGTGTCTAGTGAGTCTACTCTAGATGTGTCTAGTGAGTCTACTCTAGGTGTGTCTAGTGAGTCTACTCTAGGTATGTCTAGTGAGTCTACTCTAGGTGTGTCTAGTGAGTCTACTCTAGGTGTGTCTAGTGAGTCTACACTAGCTATGTGTGTCTAGTGAATCTACTCTAGGTGTGTCTAGTGAGTCTACTCTAGCTATGTCTAGTGAGTCTACTCTAGGTGTGTATAGTGAGTCGACTCTAGGTATGTCTAGTGAGTCTACTCCAGGTGTGTCTAGTGAGTCTACTCTAGGTATGTCTATGAGTCTACTCTAGGTGTGTCTAGTGAGTCGACTCCAGGTGTGTCTAGTGAGTCGACTCTAGGTATGTCTAGTGAGTCGACTCCAGGTGTGTTTAGTGAGTCGACTCTAGGTGTGTCTAGTGAGTCGACTCCAGGTGTGTCTATGAGTCTACTCTAGGTATGTCTAGTGAGTCTACTCTAGGTGTGTCTAGTGAGTCTACTCTAGGTATGTATAGTGAGTCGACTCCAGGTATGTCTAGTGAGTCTACTCTAGGTATGTCTAGTGAGTTTACTCTAGGTATGTCTATGAGTTTACTCTAGGTGTGTCTAGTGAGTCTACTCTAGGTATGTCTAGTTAGTCTACTCTAGGTATGTCTAGTGAGTCTACTCTAGGTGTGTTTTGTGAGTCTACTCTAGGTGTCTAGTGAGTCTACTCTAGGTATGTCTAGTGAGTCTACTCTAGGGTATGTCTACTCTAGAGTACTCTAGGTGTGTCTAGTTAGTTTACTCTAGGTATGTCTAGTGAGTCTACTCTAGCTATGTGTGTCTAGTGAATCTACTCTAGGTGTGTCTAGTGAGTCTACTCTAGGTATGTATAGTGAGTCGACTCTAGGTATGTCTAGTGAGTCTACTCCAGGTGTGTCTAGTGAGTCTACTCTAGGTATGTCTAGTGAGTCGACAACAAGTGTGTCTAGTGAGTCTACTCTAGGTATGTCTAATGAGTCGACTCCAGGTGTGTTTAGTGAGTCGACTCTAGGTGTGTCTAGTGAGTCGACTCCAGGTGTGTCTATGAGTCTACTCTAGGTATGTCTAGTGAGTCTACTCTAGGTGTGTCTAGTGAGTCTACTCTAGGTATGTATAGTGAGTCGACTCCAGGTATGTCTATGAGTCAACTCTAGGTATGTCTATGAGTTTACTCTAGGTATGTCTAGTGAGTCTACTCTAGGTGTGTCTAATTAGTCTACTCTAGGTATGTCCAGTTAGTCTACTCTAGGTATGTCTAGTGAGTCTACTCTAGGTATGTCTAGTGAGTCGACTCTAGGTATGTCTAGTGAGTCTACTCTAGGTGTGTCTAGTGAATCTACTCTAGGTGTGTCTAGTGAGTCTACTTTAGGTATGTCTAGTGAGTCGACTCTAGGTATGTCTAGTGAGTCTACTCCAGGTGTGTCTAGTGAGTTTACTCTAGGTGTGTCTAGTTAGTCTACTCTAGGTATGTCTAGTGAGTCTACTCTAGGTGTGTCTCGTGAGTCGACACCAGGTGTGTCTAGTGAGTCTGCTCTAGGTATGTCTAATGAGTCGACTCCAGATGTGTCTAGTGAGTCGACTCTAAGTGTGTATAGTGAGTCTACTCTAAGTATGTCTATGAGTCTACTCTAGGTATGTCTAGTGAGTCTACTCTAGGTGTGTCTAGTGAGTCTACTCTAGATGTGTTTAGTGAGTCTACTCTAGGTGTGTCTAGTGAGTCTACTCTAGGCATGTCTTAGTGAGTCGACTCTAGGTGTGTCTAGTGAGTCGACTCTAAGTGTGTCTAGTGAGTTTACTCTAGGTGTGTCTAGTTAGTCTACTCTAGGTATGTCTAGTGAGTCTACTCTAGGTGTGTCTCGTGAGTCGACACCAGGTGTGTCTAGTGAGTCTGCTCTAGGTATGTCTAATGAGTCGATTCCAGATGTGTCTAGTGAGTCGACTCTAAGTGTGTATAGTGAGTCTACTCTAAGTATGTCTATGAGTCTACTCTAGGTATGTCTAGTGAGTCTACTCTAGGTGTGTCTAGTGAGTCTACTCTAGATGTGTTTAGTGAGTCTACTCTAGGTGTGTCTAGTGAGTCTACTCTAGGCATGTCTTAGTGAGTCGACTCTAGGTGTGTCTAGTGAGTCTACTCCAGGTGTGTCTAGTGAGTCTACTCCAGGTGTGTCTAGTGAGTCTACTCTAGGTATGTCTATGAGTCTAATCTATGTATGTCTAGTGAGTCTGCTCTAGGTATATCTAGTGAGTCTACTCTAGGTGTGTCTAGTGAATCTACTCTAGGTGTGTCTAGTGAATCTACTCTAGGTGTGTCTAGTGAGTCTACTCTAGCTATGTCTAGTGAGTCTACTCTAGGTATGTATAGTGAGTCGACTCTAGGTATGTCTCGTGAGTCTACTCTAGGTGTGTCTAGTGAGTCTACTCTAGCTATGTCTAGTGAGTCTACTCTAGGTGTGTATAGTGAGTCGACTCTAGGTATGTATAGTGAGTCTACTCCAGGTGTGTCTAGTGAGTCTACTCTAGGTATGTCTAGTGAGTCTACTCTAGGTGTGTCTAGTGAGTCTACTCTAGGTGTGTCTAGTGAGTCTACTCTAGATGTGTTTAGTGAGTCTACTCTAGGTGTGTCTAGTGAGTCTACTCTAGGTGTGTCTAGTGAGTCTACTCTAGCTATGTGTGTCTAGTGAATCTACTCTAGGTGTGTCTAGTGAGTCTACTCTAGCTATGTCTAGTGAGTCTACTCTAGGTGTGTATAGTGAGTCGACAACAAGTGTGTCTAGTGAGTCTACTCCAGGTGTGTCTAATGAGTCGACTACAGATGTGTCTAGTGAGTCGACTCTAAGTGTGTCTAGTGAGTCGACTCCAGGTATATCTAGTGAGTCTACTCTAGGTATGTCTATGAGTCTACTCTAGATGTGTTTAGTGAGTCTACTCTAAGTGTGTCTAGTGAGTCTACTCTAGGTGTGTCTAGTGAGTCTACTCTAGGTATGTCTATGAGTCTACTCTATACGTGTCTAGTGAGTCGACTCCAGGTGTGTCTAGTGAGTCTACTCTAGGCATGTCTAATGAGTCGACTCCAGGTGTGTTTAGTGAGTCGACTCTAGGTGTGTCTAGTGAGTCGACTCCAGGTGTGTCTATGAGTCTACTCTAGGTATGTCTAGTGAGTCTACTCTAGGTGTGTCTAGTGAGTCTACTCTAGGTATGTATAGTGAGTCGACTCCAGGTATGTCTATGAGTCAACTCTAGGTATGTCTATGAGTTTACTCTAGGTATGTCTAGTGAGTCTACTCTAGGTGTGTCTAGTTAGTCTACTCTAGGTATGTCCAGTTAGTCTACTCTAGGTATGTCTAGTGAGTCTACTCTAGGTGTGTCTCGTGAGTCGACCCCATGTGTGTCTAGTCAGTCTACTCTAGGTGTGTCTCGTGAGTCGACACCAGGTGTTTCTAGTCAGTCTACTCTAGGTGTGTCTAGTGAGTCTACTCTAGGTATGTCTAGTGAGTGGACTCTAGGTATGTCTATTGAATCGACTCTAGGTATGTCTAGTGAGTCTACTCTAGGTGTGTCTAGTGAATCTACTCTAGGTGTGTCTAGTGAGTCTACTTTAGGTATGTCTAGTGAGTCTACTCTAGGTATGTATAGTGAGTCGACTCTAGGTATGTCTAGTGAGTCTACTCCAGGTGTCTAGTGAGTTTACTCTAGGTGTGTCTAGTTAGTCTACTCTAGGTATGTCTAGTGAGTCTACTCTAGGTGTGTCTCGTGAGTCGACACCAGGTGTGTCTAGTGAATTTGCTCTAGGTATGTCTAATGAGTCGACTCCAGATGTGTCTAGTGAGTCGACTCTAAGTGTGTATAGTGAGTCTACTCTAGGTATGTCTATGAGTCTACTCTAGGTATGTCTAGTGAGTCTACTCTAGGTGTGTCTAGTGAGTCTACTCTAGATGTGTTTAGTGAGTCTACTCTAGGTGTGTCTAGTGAGTCTACTCTAGGTATGTCTTAGTGAGTCTACTCTAGGTGTGTCTAGTGAGTCTACTCTAGGTATGTCTATGAGTCTACTCTAGGTGTGTCTAGTGAGTCGACTCCAGGTGTGTCTGGTGAGTCTACTCTAGGTATGTCTATGAGTCTACTCTAGGTGTGTCTAGTGAGTCGACTCCAGGTGTGTCTATGAGTCTACTCTAGGTATGTCTAGTGAGTCTACTCTAGGTGTGTCTAGTGAGTCTACTCCAGGTGTGTCTAGTGAGTTTACTCTAGGTGTGTCTAGTGAGTCTACTCTAGGTGTGTCTAGTGAGTCTACTCTAGGTATGTTTATGAGTCTAATCTAGGTATCTCTAGTGAGTCTACTCTAGGTATGTATTGTGAGTCTTCTCCAGGTGTGCCTAGTGAGTTTACTCTAGGTGTGTCTAGTGAGTCTACTCTAGGTATGTCTAGTGAGTCTACTCTAGGTGTGTCTCGTGAGTCGACACCAGGTGTGTCTAGTGAGTCTACTCTAGATATGTCTAATGAGTCGACTGCAGATGTGTCTAGTGAGTCGACTCTAGGTGTGTTTAGTGAGTCGACTCCAGGTATGTCTAGTGAGTCTACTCTAGGTATGTCTATGAGTCTACTCTAGATGTGTCTAGTGAGTCTACTCTAGATGTGTTTATGAGTCTACTTTAGGTATGTCTTGTGTGTCTACTCTAGGTGTGTCTAGTGAGTTTACTGTAGGTATGTCTAGTGAGTCCACTCTAGGTGTGTCTAGTGAGTCTACTCTAGGTATGTCTATGAGTCAACTCTAGGTATGTCTATAAGTCTACTTTAAATGTGTCTAGTGAGTCTACTCTAGGTGTGTCTAGTGAGTCTACTCTAGGTATGTCTAATGAGTCTACTCTAGATGTGTCTAGTGAGTCTACTCTAGATGTGTTTATGAGTCTACTTTAGGTATGTCTTGTGTGTCTACTCTAGGTGTGTCTAGTGAGTTTACTGTAGGTATGTCTAGTGAGTCCACTCTAGGTGTGTCTAATGAGTCGACTCCAGGTGTGTCTATGAGTCTACTCTAGGTGTGTCTAGTGAGTCGACTCCAGGTGTGTCTATGAGTCTACTCTAGGTATGTCTAGTGAGTTTACTCTAGGTGTGTCTAGTGACTCTACTCCAGGTGTGTCTAGTGAGTTTACTCTAGGTGTGTCTAGTGAGTCTACTCTAGGTGTGTCTAGTGAGTCTACTCTAGGTGTGTTTATGAGTCTAATCTAGGTATCTCTAGTGAGTCTACTCTAGGTATGTCTAGTGAGTCTACTCCAGGTGTGCCTAGTGAGTTTACTCTAGGTGTGTCTAGTGAGTCTACTCTAGGTATGTCTAGTGAGTCTACTCTAGGTATGTCTAGTTAGTCTACTCTAGGTATGTCTATGAGTCTACTTTAGGTATGTCTTGTGTGTCTACTCTAGATGTGTCTAGTGAGTCTACTCTAGGTATGTCTATGAGTCAACTCTAGGTATGTCTATAAGTCTACTCTAGGTATGTCTAGTTAGTCTACTCTAGGTATGTCTAGTGAGTCTACTCTAGGTGTGTTTCGTGGGTCGACCCCAGGTGTGTCTAGTGAGTCTACTGTAGGTATGTCTAGTAAGTCTACTCTAGGTATGTCTAGTGAGTCTACTCCAGGTGTGTCTAGTGAGTCTACTCTAGGTGTGTCTAGTGAGTCTACTCTAGGTGTTTCTAGTTAGTCTACTCTATGTGTGTCTAGTTAGTTTACTCTAGGTGTGTCTAGTGAGTCTACTCTAGGTGTGTCTAGTGAGTCTACTTTAGGTATGTCTTGTGTGTCTACTCTAGGTGTGTCTAGTGAGTTTACTGTAGGTATGTCTAGTGAGTCTACTCTAGGTGTGTCTAGTGAGTCTACTCTAGGTATGTCTATGAGTCAACTCTAGGTATGTCTATAAGTCTACTCTAGGTATGTCTAGTGAGTCTACTCTAGGTGTGTCTAGTTAGTCTACTCTAGGTATGTCTAGTTAGTCTACTCTAGGTATGTCTAGTGAGTCTACTCTAGGTGTGTTTTGTGAGTCTACTCTAGGTGTCTAGTGAGTCTACTCTAGGTATGTCTAGTGAGTCTACTCTAGGTATGTCTAGTGAGTACTCTAGGTGTGTCTAGTTAGTTTACTCTAGGTATGTCTAGTGAGTCTACTCTAGGTGTGTTTTGAGAGTCTACTCACAAAAGTGAGTGTGTTTTAAAGTAAGGATTTATACATTCTTTCTACACCACATTCTGGTGGTTACTGGATACACAATCATAGCTGAAGATTTATACATTCTGTCTACACCACATTCTGGTGGTTACTGGATACACAATCATAGCTAAAGATTTATACATTCTGTCTGCACCACATTCTGGTGGTTACTGGAATCACAATCATAGCGAACCGTTTCTATTTATGTACCGTACATAACCGTTTCTCTGTTTTTGCTTTTCTAATACACTGAGGTGTATTTTTCTGAGGGTGGCGGGTTCGCATCCCTGTCGCACTAAACATGCTCGTCCTTTAAGCCGTGGGAGCGTTATAATGTAACGGCTAATTCCACTATTCGTTGATAAAAGCGTAGTCCAAAAGTTGGCGGTGGGTGGTGATGACTAGCTTCCTTTCCTCTAGTCTTACACTGCTAAATTAGGGACGACTAGCACAGATAGCCCTCGAGTAGCTTTGCGCGAAATTAAAATAAAAGTTTAGGCTTCTTTCTTTCCCCTTAATTTCCGCAAGTCTGTTTTTTCCGCTAGACACACTTCCCGATTATTCCGTTCGAGTGCTCCACTGATGTGTGGAAAGGTATGAACTTGAACTAGTCAGACGATAACAAGAAACCTGTAATAAACCCGAGTTGCGTCTTACTTTTCCACTAGCTGACCCTCACAACACCAAACCTTCTAACAAAAATGTCCTAACCTGAAACCTGTACTTTACACTTGCGCATGCGCTAATGTTGATCAAAACGGACACACATATTAAAAATCTTTAAAAGCTTCGCTGATAAGAAAACCTAGTGATCGAGGGCAACCTTGAAGTCTAATTATATATAATATCATTAGAACTACAATTTTCTGGTGCATATCTGATAGCAAGCTTCACAAAAGTTCAATTTTTCTTCATTGAAGTGCCCGGATGCTAATGACTTCACGTGTATACTATTATCACATCAGGTTTTAGTTTGTTTTAGAACAAAACTATGTTGGGTAATTTCTCGTATGTACTAATGTATTTTAGTACTGTAACTAGTAAACTTACTGGAAGAGTCCATCACTTCATTTACTCAAGTGGGGTCCCCCCCCCAAAATAATACACTGTTTAATACTACAGTAGGCTTAATAACATGAGTAACAGTCAAATTACGAAATATTTTTTCAACATAAAAAAACCAGGAAATTGTTCTTACATGATTTATGTTGCAAATAAAAAACATTATAAATACTAATATTTTCATTTGTTTTTAACTAGTGACACCTGGTGAACCTTTCTCGCATCTCCTTGTATTTGTTTTTTTCCGTTTTCCTTACGGTCAGAGAGGACTTTTAATATGTTTAGTTCCAGTCATTGGCTTCAACTTCTGTATCATCGTCTCGTCTTCTGTGTCCAGACAGTATTACTTAGCAACATGGATCTGCCGGTTAGATTTCCTACAAACGATTTCGTAAAAATAAGAAACGAATATAAAATAGACCGAGTAGAACAAGCAGAGAGGGAAGAAAAACCTTTAAACTCCGATGGTTCAGCCAGTAGTGTGTACATTAGAGCTTAACCAACGATCAGCGAGACGAGGGTGAGTTTTCTTAATTGGACGAGATCCTATAAAACAATCGGTCAGACGTACAAACTTCTCGGAAAAAATGTAAAACATAAATTACAGCCACTGACTTTTCTGTCTAGTGTCATAACTCACTCATCTTGACTCTCGTCTTCCTGTGATGTAAACTTTGTGTTTATGTTTACTTTGTTGAGTCAAAAGTAGTCAAACATGGTAAGAGAAAATGTACTGCATGACTTTGATGGTTCACTCCTATGCATCTAATCGCATGACTTTGATGCTTACTCTGATATCCATCTAATAGCATGACTTTATAGTTACACTGCTATCCATCTAATCGCTTGACTTTGATGGTTGCACTGCTATTCATCTAATTGCATGACTTTATGGTTACACTGCTATCCATCTAATCGCATGACTTTATGGTTACACTGCTATTGTGGGCCCGGCATGGCCAAGCGTGTTAAGGCGTGCGACTCATAATCTGAGGGTCGCGGGTTCGGATCCCCGTCGCGCCAAACATGCTCACCCTTTCAGCCGTGGGGGCGTTATATAGTGACGGTCAATCCCACTATTCGTTGGTAAAAGAGTAGCCCAAGAGTTGGCGGTGGATGGTGATAACTAGCTGCTTTCCCTTTAGCCTTACACTGCTAAATTAGGGACGGCTAGCACAGATAGCCCTCGAGTAGCTTTGTGCTACAATGTCAAAGGTCGGATAGTGATTATGCCCACTACATATCCACTTGAAATGGTACAATACAGAGTTTCAAAATCAAACACTTAATTACGTATGAAGTTCTGAACGTAGCTGAAACTAATAAATCAATGTTCTTGAATTCGTAATTTCAAAAGTTCAACAAATACCAAAGATTATTTCTCCCAAGCAGAAATACCCATCATCCTTTGTTCTCGATGATCTATGCAAATCTGTTCTACAAATATGTCAGAATATGACGTAAAGCCTACGTGTCAACAAACGATACCGAAAGTTTTCTGCCCAACATTCATTAGAGAAATTTTAAAAACAAGAAGTAAAACAAACACGTACGACAGGAATAGAGTATAGTTAACATTTACTGTAATTAAAGGCATTCTCAGTTTTAACTGGATGGAACTACCTGGTGTACAAAGATAAAACCTTTCTCTTCTGGTGTACATCAAAGACACACCTTGACACCACTCTGTCTTTGGGTGTACATCAAAGACACACCTTGACACCACTCTGTCTTCTGGTCTACATCAAAGACACACCTTGACACCACACTGTCTTCTGGTCTACATCAAAGACACACCTTGACACCACTCTGTCTTTGGGTCTACATCAAAGATACATCTTGATACCACGCTGTCTTTGGGTCTACATCAAAGACACACCTTGACACCACACTGTCTTTGGGTGCACATCAAAGACACACCTTGACACCACACTGTCTTTGGGTGCACATCAAAGACACACCTTGACGCCACTCTGTCTTTGGGTGCACATCAAAGACACACCTTGTCACCACTCTGTCTTTGGGTGTACATCAAAGACACATCTTGACGCCACTCTGTCTTTGGGTGCACATCAAAGACACACCTTGTCACCACTCTGTCTTTGGGTGCACATCAAAGACACACCTTGACACCACTCTGTCTTCTGGTCTACATCAAAGACACACCTTGACACCACACTGTCTTCTGGTCTACATCAAAGACACACCTTGACACCACTCTGTCTTTGGGTCTACATCAAAGATACATCTTGATACCACGCTGTCTTTGGGTCTTCATCAAAGACACACCTTGACACCACACTGTCTTTGGGTGCACATCAAAGACACACCTTTACACCACACTGTCTTTGGGTGCACATCAAAGACACCTTGACGCCACTCTGTCTTTGGGTGCACATCAAAGACACACCTTGACACCACAATGTCTTTGGCTGCACATCAAAGACACACCTTGACACCACACTGTCTTTGGGTGCACATCAAAGACACACCTTGTCACCACTCTGTCTTTGGGTGTACATCAAAGACACATCTTGACGCCACTCTGTCTTTGGGTGCACATCAAAGACACACCTTGACACCACTCTGTCTTTGGGTGCACATCAAAGACACACCTTGACGCCACTCTGTCTTTGGGTGTACAACATGTTCTGTCTCTTGAAAGGACAGAAAATATAAACGTGTTGATAAGAAAATATTTAATAACGTGAGTTGTGTTTGTTAGTGGTACTGGGACCACAATTACTGGTATTAACCAATAGTGTAGTGTGTCTGTTAGTGGTACTGGGACGACAATTACTGGTATTAACCAATAGTGTAGTGTGTCTGTTAGTGGTACTGGGACCACAATTACTGGTATTAACCAATAGTGTAGTGTGTATGTTAGTGGTACTGGGACGACAATTACTGGTATTAACCAATAGTGTAGTGTGTCTGTTAGTGGTACTGGGACCACAATTACTGGTATTAACCAATAGTGTAGTGTGTCTGTTAGTGGTACTGGGACGACAATTACTGGTATTAACCAATAGTGTAGTGTGTCTGTTAGTGGTACTGGGACGACAATTACTGGTATTAACCAATAGCGTAGTGTGTCTGTTAGTGGTACTGGGACCACAATTACTGGTATTAACCAATAGTGTAGTGTGTCTGTTAGTGGTACTGGGACGACAATTACTGGTATTAACCAATAGTGTAGTGTGTCTGTTAGTGGTACTGGGACCACAATTACTGGTATTAACCAATAGTGTAGTGTGTCTGTTAATGGTACTGGGACGACAATTACTGGTATTAACCAATAGTGTAGTGTGTCTGTTAGTGGTACTGGGACGACATTTACTGGTATTAACCAATAGTGTAGTGTGTCTGTTAGTGGTACTGGGACCACAATTACTGGTATTAACCAATAGTGTAGTGTGTCTGTTAGTGGTACTGGGACGACAATTACTGGTATTAACCAATAGTGTAGTGTGTCTGTTAGTGGTACTGGGACCACAATTACTGGTATTAACCAACAGTGTAGTGTGTCTGTTAATGGTACTGGGACGACAATTACTGGTATTAACCAATAGTGTAGTGTGTCTGTTAGAGGTACTGGGACCACAATTACTGGTATTAACCAATAGTGTAGTGTGTCTGTTAGTGGTACTGGGACGACAATTACTGGTATTAACCAATAGTGTAGTGTGTCTGTTAGTGGTACTGGGACCACAATTACTGGTATTAACCAATAGTGTAGTGTGTCTGTTAGTGGTACTGGGACGACAATTACTGGTATTAACCAATAGTGTAGTGTGTCTGTTAGTGGTACTGGGACCACAATTACTGGTATTAACCAATAGTGTAGTGTGTCTGTTAATGGTACTGGGACCACAATTACTGGTATTAACCAATAGTGTAGTGTGTCTGTTAGTGGTACTGGGACGACAATTACTGGTATTAACCAATAGTGTAGTGTGTCTGTTAGTGGTACTGGGACCACAATTACTGGTATTAACCAATAGTGTAGTGTGTCTGTTAATGGTACTGGGACGACAATTACTGGTATTAACCAATAGTGTAGTGTGTCTGTTAGTGGTACTGGGATGACAACATGTACTCAAGTTTATGAAACAAGCGGGAATCTTATTGATTCTACGTGTGGTCTATTTAACGAGTTAACAAGATAGGTAATTGTCTTGTAACACTTCGCTAATTTTTTTTCTACGTGTGGCCTATTTAACGAGTTAACAAGATAGGTAATTGTCTTGTAACACTTCGCTAAGTGTTGATTCTACGTGTGGTCTATTTAACGAGTTAACAAAATAGGTAATTGTCTTATAACACTTCGCTAAGTGTTGATTCTACGTGTGGCCTATTTAACGAGTTAACAAGATAGGTAATTGTCTTGTAACACTTCGCTAATTGTTGATTCTACGTGTGGCCTATTTAATGAGTTAACAAGATAGGTAATTGTCTTGTAACACTTCGCTAAGTGTTGATTCTACGTGTGACCTATTTAACGAGTTAACAAGATAGGTAATTGTCTTGTAACACTTCGCTAATTGTTGATTCTACGTGTGGCCTATTTAACGAGTTAACAAGATAGGTAATTGTCTTGTAACACTTCGCTAATTGTTGATTCTACGTGTGGCCTATTTAACGAGTTAACAAGATAGGTAATTGTCTTGTAACACTTCGCTAAGTGTTGATTCTACGTGTGGCCTATTTAACAAGTGAACAAGATAGGTAATTGGGCTGCTCTTTTACCAATAGAAAGTAGGATTGGCCTACACGTTATAACGCTCCCACGGTTAAAAGGGCGATAATATTTGGTGTGACGGAGATTCAAATCCGAGACTCTCAAATTACGAGTCGAGTGCCTTAACTACCCGGCCATGACGGATTCCTCAAAATAGGTAGGACCGTAGTCAATGTCTGAACGAATACTTGTCGTAAGCTCTTCCAACAGTTTTACATTGAAGTTATTAGAAATAAGTTAATTGGTAGGAACAAGACAGGAGAGAAAACTTCTTTCGTGTGTTTGATTGAAAAAGATTCTAACATTTTATGTTTTTTTTTAGATGTGAAGGAACTGAGAGACATCTTTACCCTAACTTCTCAACAGTTTGTTTGTTTTTGTTTTTTTGAAATTTCGCACAAAGCTACTCGAGGGCTATCTGTGCTAGCCGTCCCTAATTTAGCAGTGTAAGATTATAGGGAAGGCAGCTAGTCATCACCACCCACCGCCAACTCTTGGGCTACTCTTTTACCAACGAATAGTTGGATTAACCGCACCTAATACCGCCCCCACGGCTGAAAGGGCGAGCATGTTTGGCGCGACTCGGGCGCGAACCCGCGACCCTCAGATTACGAAGCGCACGCCTCAACGCGCTAGGCCATGCCAGGCCCACAACAGTTTCTACATCACATGCTTAGCCTAATGATAAACAATTAAATTAAGGTATTACACAGCTATAAAAACTCTGATACAACATTAAAATGTGATCTAATATGACAATCTTTACTCATCTTACGGCGGAAATGTGTCTTCTTTAAAAAACGTTCATAAGACAGTTCGACCTGTTCATGAAGTGGTGTGCGTTACAATACTGCGTACTCTACATATCTGTTATAATACCACACTGTATGTGTGTTATAAAACCACATTCTGTGTATCTCTTATAATATCATACTCTACATATCTGTTATAATACCACACTGTATATGTGTTATAAAACCACATTCTGTGTATCTCTTATAATATCATACTCTACATATCTGTTATAATACCACACTGTATATGTGTTATAAAACCACATTGTGTGTATCTCTTATAATATCATACTCTACATATCTGTTATAATACCACACTGTATATGTGTTATAAAACCACATTCTGTGTATCTCTTATAATATCATACTTTACATATCTGTTATAATACCACACTGTATATGTGTTATAAAACCACTTTCTGTGTATCTCTTATAATATCATACTCTACATATCTGTTATAATACCACACTGTATATGTGTTATAAACCCACATTCTGTGTATCTCTTATAATATCATACTCTACATATCTGTTATAATACCACACTGTATATGTGTTGTAAAACCACATTCTTTGTATCTCTCATAATATCATACTCTACATATCTGTTATAATACCACACTGTATATGTGTTATAAAACCACATTCTGTGTATCTCTTATAATATCACACTCTACATATCTGTTATAATACCACACTGTATATGTGTTATAAAACCACATTCTGTGTATCTCTTATAATATCATACTCTACATATCTGTTATAATACCACACTGTATATGTGTTATAAAACCACATTCTGTATGGTATTATATACTCTACATATCTGTTATAATACCACACTGTATAAGTGTTATAAAACCACATTCTGTGTATCTCTTATAATATCACACTCTACATATCTGTTATAATACCACACTGTATATGTGTTATAATACCACATTATGTGTATCTCTTATAATATAATACTTTACATATCTGTTATAATATCATACTTTACATATCTGTTATAATATCATACTGTATATGTGTTATAAAACCACATTCTGTGTATCTCTTATAATATCACACTCTACATATCTGTTATAATACCACACTGGAAATGTGTTATAAAACCACATTCTGTGTATCTCTTATAATATCATACTCTACACATCTGTTATAATACCACACTGTATATGTGTTATAAAACCACATTCTGTGTATCTCTTATAATATCATACTCTACATATCTGTTATAATACCACACTGTATATGTGTTATAAAACCACATTCTGTGTATCTCTTATAATATCATACTCTACATATCTGTTATAATACCACACTGGAAATGTGTTATAAAACCACATTCTGTGTATCTCTTATAATATCATACTCTACATATCTGTTATAATACCACACTGGAAATGTGTTATAAAACCACATTCTGTGTATCTCTTATAATATCATACTCTACATATCTGTTATAATACCACACTGTATATGTGTTATAAAACCACATTGTGTGTATCTCTTATAATATCATACTCTACATATCTGTTATAATACCACACTGGAAATGTGTTATAAAACCATATTCTGTGTATCTGTTATAATATCACACTCTACATATCTGTTATAATACCACACTGTATATGTGTTATAAAACCACTTTCTGTGTATCTCTTATAATATCATACTCTACATATCTGTTATAATACCACACTGTATATGTGTTATAAAACCACATTCTGTGTATCTCTTATAATATCATACTCTACATATCTGTTATAATACCACACTGTATATGTGTTGTAAAACCACATTCTTTGTATCTCTCATAATATCATACTCTACATATCTGTTATAATACCACACTGTATATGTGTTATAAAACCACATTCTGTGTATCTCTTATAATATCACACTCTACATATCTGTTATAATACCCCACTGTATATGTGTTATAAAACCACATTCTGTGTATCTCTTATAATATCATACTCTACATATCTGTTATAATACCACACTGTATATGTGTTATAAAACCACATTCTGTGTATCTCTTATAATATCATACTCTACATATCTTTATAATACCACACTGTATATGTGTTATAAAACCACATTCTGTGTATCTCTTATAATATCATACTCTACATATCTGTTATAATACCACACTATATATGTGTTATAAAACCACATTCTGTGTATCTCTTATAATATCATACTCTACATATCTGTTATAATACCACACTGTATATGTGTTATAAAACCACATTGTGTGTATCTCTTATAATATCATACTCTACATATCTGTTATAATACCACACTGTATATGTGTTATAAAACCACATTCTGTGTATCTCTTATAATATCATACTTTACATATCTGTTATAATACCACACTGTATATGTGTTATAAAACCACTTTCTGTGTATCTCTTATAATATCATACTCTACATATCTGTTATAATACCACACTGTATATGTGTTATAAAACCACATTCTGTGTATCTCTTATAATATCATACTCTACATATCTGTTATAATACCACACTGTATATGTGTTGTAAAACCACATTCTTTGTATCTCTCATAATATCATACTCTACATATCTGTTATAATACCACACTGTATATGTGTTATAAAACCACATTCTGTGTATCTCTTATAATATCACACTCTACATATCTGTTATAATACCACACTGTATATGTGTTATAAAACCACATTCTGTATGGTATTATTTACTCTACATATCTGTTATAATACCACACTGTATATGTGTTATAAAACCACATTCTGTGTATCTCTTATAATATGACACTCTACATATCTGTTATAATACCACACTGTATATGTGTTATAATACCACATTATGTGTATCTCTTATAATATCATACTTTACATATCTGTTATAATATCATACTTTACATATCTGTTATAATATCATACTGTATATGTGTTATAAAACCACATTCTGTGTATCTCTTATAATATCATACTCTACATATCTGTTATAATACCACACTGGAAATGTGTTATAAAACCACATTCTGTGTATCTCTTATAATATCATACTCTACATATCTGTTACAATACCACACTGTATATGTGTTATAAAACCACATTCTGTGTATCTCTTATAATATCATACTCTACACATCTGTTATAATACCACACTGTATATGTGTTATAAAACCACATTCTGTGTATCTCTTATAATATCATACTCTACATATCTGTTATAATACCACACTGTATATGTGTTATAAAACCACATTCTGTGTATCTCTTATAATATCATACTCTACATATCTGTTATAATACCACACTGTATATGTGTTATAAAACCACATTCTGTGTATCTCTTATAATATCTTACTCTACATATATGTTATAATACCACACTGTATATGTGTTATAAAACCACATTCTGTGTATCTCTTATAATATCATACTCTACATATCTGTTATAATACCACACTGTATATGTGTTATAAAACCACATTCTGTGTATCTCTTATAATATCATACTCTACATATCTGTTATAATACCACACTGTATATGTGTTATAAAACCACATTCTGTGTATCTCTTATAATATCATACTTTACATATCTGTTATAATACCACACTGTATATGTGTTATAAAACCACATTCTGTGTATCTCTTATAATATCACACTCTACATATCTGTTATAATACCACACTGTATATGTGTTATAAAACCACATTCTGTGTATCTCTTATAATATCATACTCTACATATCTGTTATAATACCACACTGGAAATGTGTTATAAAACCATATTCTGTGTATCTGTTATAATATCACACTCTACATATCTGTTATAATACCACACTGTATATGTGTTATAAAACCACATTCTGTGTATCTCTTATAATATCATACTCTACATATCTGTTATAATACCACACTGGAAATGTGTTATAAAACCACATTCTGTGTATCTCTTATAATATCATACTCTACATATCTGTTATAATACCACACTGTATATGTGTTATAAAACCACATTCTGTGTATCTCTTATAATATCATACTCTACATACGTATTACGATATCATACTCTACATACCTGTTATAATATTACACTCTATGTTTCAGTATAGATATAAATCACCATGTGGTTACCACGGTATGTTTCAGTATAGATATAAATCACCACGTGGTTACCACTGTATATTCCAGTATAAATCACCACAGTTTTCTCTATAGACTGATAATAATACTCTGAAGGTCACCTCCTCATATAACTTAATATCAGTTTTTGAATAAAAGCAAATGTCTCCGTGGTATACATGTGAAACTATGAACCTAAATGTGTGGAACTGGTAAAATATTATAGGAAGAAAGTCTAAGTGTTAATATACGAATGAAACGTTTAATAATGGGTTGAGTACAAATGGTTTCTGCTTCTTTAGATCTAAACTACGATAAAAAGTTCAGAAAATGACCCCAAGTGACATAATGAAAAATTCACATTTCATAAAGTTATAGGAGGAAGAAATTAACCTGAAAAATGAAGACAGCTAGCTACGAAGTAGTGAATAGAGAAAGTTTGATTACAAAAGAAAGCCTTTATCAAATAGATACATTAGACAATACAAGAAATATAAACCTGACACAGAGATACTGCACTAATAATAAACATGTTTTATTTAGAGGATGAACACAGTAAAACAAACATGTTTTATTTACAGGATCAACACAGTAACAAACATGTTTAATTTACAGGATTAACACAGTAACAAACATGTTTACTTTACAGGATTAACACAGTAACAAACATGTTTTATTTACAGGATCAACACAGTAACAAACATGTTTAATTTAAAGGATGAACACAGTAACACAAAACATGTTTTATTTACAGGATGAACACAGTAAAACATAACATTTTTTATTTACAGGATGAACACAGTAAAACAAAACATGTTTTATTTACAGGATCAACACAGTAAAACAAAACATGTTTAATTTACAGGATCAACACAGTAAAACAAAACATGTTTTATTTGCAGGATGAACACAGTAAAACAAAACATGTTTAATTTACAGAATGAACCCAGTAAAACAAAACATGTTTTATTTGCAGGATGAACACAGTAAAATAAAACATGTTTTATTTACAGGATGAACACAGTAAAACATAACATGTTTTATTTACAGGATTAACACAGTAAAACATAACATGTTTTATTTACAGGATCAACACAGTAAAACAAAACATGTTTTATTTACAGGATGAACACAGTAAAACAAGACAAGTTTAATTTACAGGATCAATATAGTAACAAACATGTTTAATTTACAGGATGAACACAGTAAAACAAGACATGTTTAATTTACAGGATGAACACAGTAAAACAAGACAAGTTTAATTTACAGGATCAATATAGTAACAAACATGTTTAATTTACAGGATGAACACAGTAAAACAAGACATGTTTTATTTACAGGATGAACACAGTAACACAAAACATGTTTTATTTACAGGATCAATATAGTAAAACAAAACATGTTTTATTTACAGAATGAACACAGTAAAACAAAACATGTTTAATTTACAGGATCAACACAGTAAAACATAACATGTTTTATTTACAGGATGAACACAGTAAAACAAAACATGTTTTATTTACAGGATGAACACAGTAAAACAAGACATGTTTTATTTGCAGGATGAACACAGTAAAACATAACATGTTTAATTTACAGGATGAACACAGTAAAACAAGACATGTTTTATTTACAGGATCAACACAGTAAAACAAAACATGTTTAATTTACAGGATCAACATAGTAAAACACAACATGTTTTATTTACAGGATGAACACAGTAAAACAAGACATGTTTTATTTACAGGATCAACACAGTAAAACAAAACATGTTTAATTTACAGGATGAACACAGTAAAACAAGACATGTTTAATTTACAGGATCAACTTAGTAAAACATTAAATGTTTTATTTACAGGATGAACACAGTAAAACAAAACATATTTTATTTACAGGATGAACACAGTAAAACAAAACATGTTTTATTTACAGGATGAACACAGTAAAACAAGACATGTTTTATTTGCAGGATGAACACAGTAAAACATAACATGTTTTATTTACAGGATGAACACAGTAAAACAAGACATGTTTTATTTACAGGATCAACACAGTAAAACAAAACATGTTTAATTTACAGGATGAACACAGTAAAACAAAACATGTTTAATTTACAGGATGAACACAGTAAAATAAAACATGTCTTATTTACAGGATGAACACAGTAAAACAAAACATGTTTTATTTACAGGATGAACACAGTAAACCAAAACATGTTTAATTTACAGGATGAACACAGTAAAACAAAACATGTTTAATTTACAGGATGAACACAGTAAAACAAAACATGTTTTATTTACAGGATGAACACAGTAAAACAAAACATGTTTTATTTACAGGATGAACACAGTAAAACTAAACATATTTAGTTTATACGATTTTAAGTTTAATAAATGCATGGTTAAAAGAAACAAGAGTAGGTAAAATGTTGCTGTTCAGCGAGCACATTTATTTTCGGAGTTGGGGTCTTTTCCTAAGGTTATAATGCGATCAGAAATGGAAAGATAACCCACAACCTCTACACACGCACACGACTCCCACATTAAGTTTCCATGATGAACCTGAACAGTTTTGCCCGTAATGAACGTACCAAGTAGCTGACTTGAAGGAAAGCCGAAATAATATAAGGCAATGGTTTACGTTTGCATCTACTTGGTTTAATCTCTAAGATAATTAGAAATAGTCGATACGACACCTATGGACATGGAGGCCATTGTCTTCACATTTTCCGTAAATATTTCTTGTTAGTATGTCTCTGGTAAAGAAGCAGTTTTCAACCGTTTTAGTACCACAGGCTTGGAAACAGACAAACGTCTGTGCCAGCTGTGCCTTACTCTGAAGTACACGCCCTGGTGGTGTTTGGTTTGAGTTAGAAAACACCATGTGATGACCCAGCGATGTGGATGTTATATAGAAGTCGCAAAACCCGATTTAGAGTTAATTCCTAAAATAAACCCAGGCCATATATATGGCCTCTGTTTACTTATGTCTCAGTCAATTTTGTGGTTCCTTGTGTTACGTCTCAGTGTAAAACACGCGCTCACCTGAAACGCGTAATCAGTGACTACACACGAGTGTCGCCCAAGCCATGGCATAGTTAAAAGTGTTGCCCAAGATATGACACAGTCAGTGGCCGGCATGGCCAAGCGTGTTAAGGCGTGCGACTCGTAATCTGAGGGTCGCGGGTTCGCATCCCCGTCTCACTAAACATGCTCGCCCTTTGAGCCGTGGGAGCGTTATTATGTGACGGCCAATTCCACTATTCGTTTGTAAAAGAGTAGCCCAAGAGTTGGCGGTGGGCGGTGGTGACTAGCTGCCTTCCATCTAGTCTTACACTGCTAAATTAGGAACGGCTAGCACAGATAGCCCTCGAGTAGCTTTGTGCGAAATTCAAAAAACAAACAAACAAACAGTACATCCAGGTGTGGATACAAGAAGTTGTAATACACCAGGGTAATACTGTTGCAAGAGTTTCTAGAGGTTAAATAAACAGTGTAATCCAATTTAAAATTAACACTAACTCTTGTGTTTTTCCACAGGAGTTTGTGAGCTCTTCAAGTGGATACAGACTTACCAGAAAAAACAACAGCTCTTTTTCAGTAAGGAAATTTTAGTTTCGAACCCTACCGAACAGCTCTCTATATGTTGGTCACACTTCCTGGAAATCATGTGACACCAGATTTATTGTTCTATTGGTTTGTTGAAAGAGCAACTTCCACCTGGAAACGTTCTTCAACTGGTAGGTTAGCGACACCTGGTCGAAAAGGAATGTATTAGTAAGAGGAATACCTACAAGATGGTGCGTCAAGTGGTTGGGCCGACTGTAAGCATGTTTACGAACGCGTCACTGACAGATATCAGAGTACAACATCAAAACATTCATTTAACAAGTTCAAACCAAAGATCACTTTAAAAAGTCATAATTTGTACATTTCTCACAAACATGAAGACAAGTTGACGTTTTGAACTTTTCAGTTCTCTTTACGAACGGGAGGAGCCACCCGTGGGTCGAGCACGCGCATGACGGAAGGATCAAAGTCACGGTAAGCGTCTCTTTTATTCAAGAAGCTGGTGACGTTTGCCATTGGTTCAAATTTTCACGTGATGCAGCAGAAATGGAGAGATTACAGAAATGCGACTCAATGCTGGCTGAATGCAACTGGTGCGAGGGCGCGCGCGGCGGAGATTGACAAAGGAAAGTTTAATTCCGAATGCGGGACTTTCAGCGAGAATTTTGATGGAGAGCGGATTTATCAACAGCCAGCCGTCCATGGCAGAATTTATGACGGCGTCGCCACACAGAGGATCGTCGATGAACAACACGGTCGTGCCACCTCTCTGCCACATGGAGAATGCGAATCAGCCAAACCTCGTTCCTGCCGTGTATTCAGCGATGTCCCAGTCTCCATCGCCGCCAACCAAACAACCCAGCCAGGGAGACGGTCTCAACGTTTCGGTACCGGAATACCCTTGGATGAAAGAAAAGAAAGTCGTGCGAAAACAGCGTCAAGGTAAGACTTAGGCCTCCTTATTTTACCCTGAATGATTTATTGTCTTTATAAGGAAGAGGGGTGGGGGTCAGTTAATCTGTTGTCAATACTGAACTTTACTCACAGAGGGGATAATTAATTAGGTGTTCTGTAGTTAGGATAGCATATAATATCATGATACCACATGATATTAGGGCTACATATAAAATCATGATACTATATGATATTAGGACACTATATAATATCATGATACCACATGATATTAGGGCTACATATAAAATCATCATACTATATGATATTAGGACACTATATAATATCATGATACCACATGATATTAGGGCTACATATAAAATCATGATACTATATGATATTAGGACACTATATAATATCATGATACCACATGATATTAGGGCTACATATAAAATCATGATACTATATGATATTAGGATACTACATGATATCATGATACTACATGAAATTAGGATACTACATAATATTAAGAGACTGTATAATATCATGATACTACATGATATCAGGATACTATATAATATCTGGATACTACTACATCGTATTAGTATAGTATATATTATCTGGATACTACTTAATGATATTAGGACATTATATAACATCATTATATTAGGCCACTATATAATATGATAATCCATGATATTAGGACACTATAATATCATAATACTACATGATATTAGGACACTATATAATATCATGATAATACATGATATTAGGATACTACATAATATCATGATACTACATGATATCAGGCCACTATATAATATGATAATCCATGATATTAGGACACTATAATATCATAATACTACATGATATTAGGACACTATATAATATCATGATAATACATGATATTAGGATACTACATAATATCATGATACTACATGATATTAGGCCACTATATAATATGATAATCCATGATATTAGAACACTATAATATCATGATACTATATGATATTAGGACACTATAACATCATGATACTATATGATATTAGGACACTATAACATCATGATACTACATGATATTAGGATACTACATAATATCATGATACTACATGATATTAGGACACTTTATGATATCAGGACACTTTATAATATCAGAATACAACATCATATTAGGATAGTATATATTATCTGGATATTACTATATGACATTTGGACACTATATAACATCATGATATTAATAAATATATAATATCATGATACTACGTAATATTAAGACACTATAATATCATGATAATACTTGATATTAGGACGCTATAATATCATATAGTATATAATATCCCTTTATATCTATCTGCAGTATATAGGTCGTTTGTTTTTTTAACTTTTATCAAAATGTGTAAATCCCTCCAATATGCACTACAATTGTTCAAATACATAAAAATTTGTAGATTACGTTAAATACCGACTTCGTTCTGTTTACAAGTATATCTGTTTAAAAGTGCCGACAACTCATACAGTATTAATAATTAGTCTCTGTAATAGCTGTTAAACCATCCAAGCAGATTTAGTTGAAAAGTAAGGTGAGGTCGCTTTAGTCCTGCCTCGATTTTTTTACTCAAGTTCTTATCCCACATATTCAGTTGTGTACTTTTGTTCTGTTTGATTACAAAAGTTGTTAAACAAAAATGAAATTCACTCGAATATTCCAGGATGTACAACATTTTACTTCTCAGTAAAAACGGAACAACAATATAATATTACATGTACAGCTAACGACGAGCATAACCATATACATTGTGGTAAATATCGGTAAAAGCGAAACTGTTTGTGTTACGAGGGACAATTTGTAGTTCTATATAAATTAATATATAGGTGTATTACCATAAACATCCGAAGTATACTTCATTGTAAAACAATACAACATTTATCAAGCTGAGAAATTCGTTAGAATTTCAAGTTTAATTATTATGAGATAACCATTTTATTTGACTGTTTTATTATGGAATAACCATGTTATTTGACAGTTTTATTATGGGACAACCATGTTATTTGACAGTTTTATTATGATATAACTATGTTATTTGACTGTCTTATTATGGTATAACCATGTTATTTGACACTCTTGTTTTGGTATAATCATGTTATTTGACTTTTTTTTATGATATAACCATGTTATTTGACAGTTTTGTTATGGGATATCCATGTTATTTGACTTTTTTATTATGATATAACCATGTTATTTGACAGTTTTGTTATGGGATATCCATGTTATTTGACTTTTTTATTATGATATAACCATGTTATTTGACAGTTTTGTTATGGGATATCCATGTTATTTGACTGTCTTATTATGGGATAACCATGTCAGACAGCTAATAATTCTGTGTCTACGTGATAACATGAATATTTGTGTTTTTTAGCACAATAATTGGCCTAAAATTGTTTGGTGTATAATCCGATTTGTAATTAAAAAGACAGAAGTAACTTACATTTCATGATCTATTGAACCAACTATTCCAACATAGGTCGTTCATTTATCAGAGTCTTATCCAATTATTCCAAATGTGTAGGCAAATTAATTTAAAAGTAGGCTCAACAAATAAGTTAATAAGTTATTGGTTTGTATTTTGTTTATTTTTCTATTGGATATATAATATATACTATCACCTTGTTCTTCCACTGATAAAGTTTGTAGTGTTTTACATGAATACAACGCTATCACCAGATATTTCATGTTATCTTATCTGTAGAAAACTTAACTATGTTTGTATATAGTATATAATAACACAGAACACACGTTAGAAAGACATGCTGAATTATGTGATGGCACAAATAAAAACGAACTCTGATATTCTTACTGCATTGGGTATTTTAACCTTTGACCAGGAGCTCACAAACAATTAGTAGCGACGGCTCACACCGATAGAGATCGGTGAAGACTTGTGTGCTTGATTACGTCTCAGGTTTATTTACAATTGTACGGTGTTTGGTGTCATACGTCTGCACACAACTCTCTTAATTGTTATTTGAATACTATATGAATACTATTTATTTGTTATTTTTAAATTATCTGCTAAATAACAGAGAACTTCAATAAATAATCAAGAGAATCTTGATCGATTTGAGACCCAATCTTCATAGTTAAAAATGACCATGTGCACATGATAAAAACACGTATCAAGATGACGTGTTCTCAAAAAAGCAAGTTTAAATAGAGCATGAGTGGAACAGTTAAATAAACTTATTTTAAACGGTTTTCACTGTAACTTGTACTGGATTAGTCATAGTAACATCTTTTACACGAGGTAGCACTATACAGGATGTTGAGATTCACTTACTAAAGAAATTTATATAGTTAAGTAGAAAGCATTAGACAGTTCAAAGTTAAGTAGAAAGCATTAGACAGTTCAAAGTTAAGTAGAAAGCTTTAGACAGTTTAAAGTTAAGTAGAGAGCTTTACACAGTTTAAAGTTAAGTAGAGAGCTTTAGACAGTTTAAAGTTAAATAAAGAGCTTCAGACAGTTTACAGTTAAGTAGAGAGCTTTAGATAGTTTAAAGTTAAATAAAGAGCTTCAGACAGTTTACAGTTAAGTAGAGAGGATTAGAGAGTTTAAAGTTAAGTAGAGAGCTTCAGACAGTTTACAGTTAAGTAGAGAGCTTTAGATAGTTTAAAGTTAAATAAAGAGCTTCAGACAGTTTACAGTTAAGTAGAGAGCTTTAGACAGTTTAAAGTTAAGTAAAGAGCTTCAGACATTTTACAGTTAACAAGAGAGCTTTAGACAGCTTAAAGTTAAGTAAAGAGCTTCAGACAGTTTACAGTTAAGTAGAGAGGTTTAGATAGTAGAAAGTTAAATAAAGAGCTTCAGACAGTTTACAGTTAAATAGAGAGCTTTAGACAGTTTAAAGTTAAGTAAAGAGCTTCAGACATTTTACAGTTAACTAGAGAGCTTTAGACAGTTTAAAGTTAAGTAAAGAGCTTCAGACAGTTTACACTTAAGTAGAGAGCTTTAGATAGTTTAAAGTTAAATAAAGAGCTTCAGACAGTTTACAGTTAAGTAGAGAGCTTTAGACAGTTTAAAGTTAAGTAGAGAGCTTCAGACAGTTTACAGTTAAGTAGAGAGCTTTAGATAGTTTAAAGTTAAATAAAGAGCTTCAGGCAGTTTACAGTTAAGTAGAGAGCTTTAGACAGTTTAAAGTTAAATAAAGAGCTTCAGACAGTTTACAATTAAGTAGAGAGCTTTAGATAGTTTAAAGTTAAGTAAAGAGGTTTCCATTGTACAAATTTAAGTAGAGAGCTTTAGATAGTTTAAAGTTAAGTAAAGAGGTTTAGATTATACAAATTTAAGTAGAGAGCTTTAGATAGTTTCGGTTAGTTAGATAATCATTTTAATCACACTTTATGATAATAATACTTTATATTCCAATTAGGAGTAGTCTCGTTACTACAACAACTTTCTTGTTAATTGATGATCATTTCACGGTACTGGTTAAATGGTTGAGAAACATTTTAATTATAGGTAATGGGATATTCATTCTTACTTTAATTACACGTATTGTTTAGGACGATTAAAGACGTAGTTTTAACACTTTCAATTTGTTTTATTTTTGAGTTGTTACTTTCCACTGTTATCCTAATATTTTACTCTAACTCTCACAATGTGGACAAATCTCGTGAAATATTATTAGGTTTACGGTCGAAAATGTCGATAACTGTGCTGGAACCCCACTGAGGAAACAATGTAAAAAAAACAATATTTAGCTGGCTATACTCCTTTCTGGATGGACTTTTAGTTGTGTTTTTAGTAGGTAACTAGATCTGATTGTAATGTTATTATTCATGGACAACACGGTGGACCAGTCCTGTTCTTCAGAGACGATGTTTATCAGCTCGACTTGTAGATTCATACTTGAAACATTTACAAAGTTTCAGAATGATGCCCGAAGACAAAAGGACTTTTTGTACCAAATATATCGTTACTTCAAACGTTTCGTTTATACACGTAAAAGTATTAGCTTCAGTCAACTCTACCAATTTCTAAGGAGTACAATAAGGTGTTATACAAGTATTCAGAAGTTAACAGATAAAAACATGAGTTTCTTACACTACGCACATTATTCTGCACATTCTAATAAAAACATGTTTATCTATCAAAACATACAGCTTTGTTCATTATTTCATATCAGTAAAACAAAACCAAAACAAAACTAGATATTGTTCAACAAAACTAGATATTGTTGAACAAAACTAGATATTGTTCATCGTGTCTTCATTCGTCTTTCTAACCTTTAAAACACCTTTTCTTCTTTGGGTGAGATCTAAAATTATTAATTTCATGTGTCTGGTTATTAAAGTTAGAAAATTAAAGTAACACAAAACTTGTTATTTTCTTACCTTATTTCTAAACACAGTAACAATTAAAGTTAAAATTTACTGAGACTGTTGTTTAACAGATCATAACGACTTTGTTACCACTTCTAAACACAGTAATGATTAAAGTTAAAATTTACTGAGATTGTTGTTTAACAGATCATAACGACTTTGTTACCACTTCTAAACACAGTAATGATTAAAGTTAAAATTTACTGAGATTGTTGTTTAACAGATCATTACAACTTTGTTACCACTTCTAAACACAGTAATAATTAAAGTTAAAATTTACTGAGACTGTTGTTTAACAGATCATTACAACTTTGTTACCACTTCTAAACACAGTAATAATTAAAGTTAAAATTTACTGAGACTGTTGTTTAACAGATCATAACGACTTTGTTACCACTTCTAAACACAGTAATGATTAAAGTTAAAATTTACTAAGACTGTTGTTTAACAGATCATAACGACTTTGTTACCACTTCTAAACACAGTAATAATAAAAGTTAAAATTTACTGAGATTGTTGTTTAACAGATCATAACGACTTTGTTTCCACTTCTAAACACAGTAATGAGTAAAGTTAAAATTTACTGAGATTGTTGTTTAACAGATCATAACGACTTTGTTTCCACTTCTAAACACAGTAATGATTAAAGTTAAAATTTACTGAGATTGTTGTTTAACAGATCATAACAACTTTGTTACCACTTCTAAACACAGTAATAATTAAAGTTAAAATTTAATGACATTGTTGTTTAACAGATCATTACAACTTTGTTAGCACTTCTAAACACAGTAATGATTCAAGTTAAAATTGACTAAGATTGTTGTTTAACAGATCATCACAACTTTGTTAGCACTTCTAAACACAGTAATGATTCAAGTTAAAATTGACTAAGATTGTTGTTTAACAGATCATCACAATTTTGTTACCACTTCTAAACACAGTAATAATTAAAGTTAAAATTTACTGAGATTGTTGTTTAACAGATCATAACGACTTTGTTTCCGCTTCTAAACACCGTAATAATTAAAGTTAAAATTTACTGAGATTGTTGTTTAACAGATCATCACAACTTTGTTACCACTTCTAAACACCGTAATAATTAAAGTTAAAATTTACTGAGATTGTTGTTTAACAGATCATAACAACTTTGTTACCACTTCTAAACACAGTAATAATTAAAGTTAAAATTTACTGAGATTGTTGTTTAACAGATCATAACGACTTTGTTTCCGCTTCTAAACACAGTAATGAGTAAAGTTAAAATTTACTGAGACTGTTGTTTAACAGATCATCACAACTTTGTTACCACTTCTAAACACAGTAATGATTAAAGTTAAAATTTACTGAGATTGTTGTTTAACAGATCATAACAACTTTGTTACCACTTCTAAACACAGTAATGATTAAAGTTAAAATTTACTGAGACTGTTGTTTAACAGATGATAACGACTTTGTTACCACTTCTAAACACAGTAATGATTAAAGTTAAAATTTACTGAGATTGTTGTTTAACAGATCATAACAACTTTGTTACCACTTCTAAACACAGTAATAATTAAAGTTAAAATTTACTGAGATTGTTGTTTAACAGATCATAACAACTTTGTTACCACTTCTAAACACAGTAATAATTAAAGTTAAAATTTATTGAGATTGTTGTTTAACAGATCATAACGACTTTTTTCCGCTTCTAAACACCGTAATAATTAAAGTTAAAATTTACTGAGATTGTTGTTTAACAGATCATAACGACTTTGTTACCACTTCTAAACACAGTAATGATTAAAGTGAAAATTTAATGAGATTGTTGTTTAACAGATCATTACAACTTTGTTAGCACTTCTAAACACAGTAATGATTCAAGTTAAAATTGACTAAGATTGTTGTTTAACAGATCATCACAACTTTGTTACCACTTCTAAACACAGTAATAATTAAAGTTAAAATTTACTGAGATTGTTGTTTAACAGATCATAACAACTTTGTTACCACTTCTAAACACAGTAATAATTAAAGTTAAAATTTACTGAGATTGTTGTTTAACAGATCATAACGACTTTGTTACCACTTCTAAACACAGTAATAATTAAAGTTAAAATTTACTGAGATTGTTGTTTAACAGATCATAACGACTTTGTTACCACTTCTAAACACAGTAATAATTAAAGTTAAAATTTACTGAGATTGTTGTTTAACAGATCATAACGACTTTGTTACCACTTCTAAACACAGTAATAATTAAAGTTAAAATTTACTGAGATTGTTGTTTAACAGATCATAACAACTTTGTTACCACTTCTAAACACAGTAATAATTAAAGTTAAAATTTACTGAGATTGTTGTTTAACAGATCATAACGACTTTGTTACCACTTCTAAACACAGTAATAATTAAAGTTAAAATTTACTGAGATTGTTGTTTAACAGATCATAACAACTTTGTTACCACTTCTAAACACAGTAATAATTAAAGTTAAAATTTACTGAGATTGTTGTTTAACAGATCATAACGACTTTGTTACCACTTCTAAACACAGTAATAATTAAAGTTAAAATTTACTGAGATTGTTGTTTAACAGATCATAACAACTTTGTTACCACTTCTAAACACAGTAATAATTAAAGTTAAAATTTACTGAGATTGTTGTTTAACAGATCATAACGACTTTGTTACCACTTCTAAACACAGTAATGATTAAAGTTAAAATTTACTGAGATTGTTGTTTAACAGATCATAACAACTTTGTTACCACTTCTAAACACAGTAATAATTAAAGTTAAAATTTACTGAGATTGTTGTTTAACAGATCATAACAACTTTGTTATCACTTCTAAACACCGTAATAATTAAAGTTAAAATTTACTGAGATTGTTGTTTAACAGATCATAACAACTTTGTTACCACTTCTAAACACAGTAATAATTAAAGTTAAAATTTACTGAGATTGTTGTTTAACAGATCATAACAACTTTGTTACCACTTCTAAACACAGTAATAATTAAAGTTAAAATTTACTGAGATTGTTGTTTAACAGATCATAACGACTTTGTTACCACTTCTAAACACAGTAATAATTAAAGTTAAAATTTACTGAGATTGTTGTTTAACAGATCATAACGACTTTGTTACCACTTCTAAACACAGTAATAATCAAAGTTAAAATTTACTGAGATTGTTGTTTAACAGATCATAACAACTTTGTTACCACTTCTAAACACAGTAATAATTAAAGTTAAAATTTACTGAGATTGTTGTTTAACAGATCATAACGACTTTGTTACCACTTCTAAACACAGTAATAATTAAAGTTAAAATTTACTGAGATTGTTGTTTAACAGATCATAACAACTTTGTTACCACTTCTAAACACAGTAATAATTAAAGTTAAAATTTACTGAGATTGTTGTTTAACAGATCATAACAACTTTGTTTCCGCTTCTAAACACAGTAATAATTAAAGTTAAAATTTACTGAGATTGTTGTTTAACAGATCATAACGACTTTGTTACCACTTCTAAACACAGTAATAATTAAAGTTAAAATTTACTGAGATTGTTGTTTAACAGATCATAACGACTTTGTTACCACTTCTAAACACAGTAATAATTAAAGTTAAAATTTACTGAGATTGTTGTTTAACAGATCATAACAACTTTGTTACCACTTCTAAACACAGTAATAATTAAAGTTAAAATTTACTGAGATTGTTGTTTAACAGATCATAACGACTTTGTTTCCGCTTCTAAACACCGTAATAATTAAAGTTAAAATTTACTGAGATTGTTGTTTAACAGATCATCACAACTTTGTTACCACTTCTAAACACCGTAATAATTAAAGTTAAAATTTACTGAGATTGTTGTTTAACAGATCATAACAACTTTGTTACCACTTCTAAACACAGTAATAATTAAAGTTAAAATTTACTGAGATTGTTGTTTAACAGATCATAACGACTTTGTTTCCGCTTCTAAACACAGTAATGAGTAAAGTTAAAATTTACTGAGACTGTTGTTTAACAGATCATCACAACTTTGTTACCACTTCTAAACACAGTAATGATTAAAGTTAAAATTTACTGAGATTGTTGTTTAACAGATCATAACAACTTTGTTACCACTTCTAAACACAGTAATGATTAAAGTTAAAATTTACTGAGACTGTTGTTTAACAGATGATAACGACTTTGTTACCACTTCTAAACACAATAATAATTAAAGTTAAAATTTACTGAGACTGTTGTTTAACAGATCATAACAACTTTGTTATCACTTCTAAACACCGTAATAATTAAAGTTAAAATTTACTGAGATTGTTGTTTAACAGATCATAACAACTTTGTTACCACTTCTAAACACAGTAATGATTAAAGTTAAAATTTACTGAGATTGTTGTTTAACAGATCATAACAACTTTGTTACCACTTCTAAACACAGTAATAATTAAAGTTAAAATTTACTGAGATTGTTGTTTAACAGATCATAACGACTTTGTTACCACTTCTAAACACAGTAATAATTAAAGTTAAAATTTACTGAGATTGTTGTTTAACAGATCATAACAACTTTGTTACCACTTCTAAACACAGTAATAATTAAAGTTAAAATTTACTGAGACTGTTGTTTAACAGATCATCACAACTTTGTTACCACTTCTAAACACAGTAATAATTAAAGTTAAAATTTACTGAGATTGTTGTTTAACAGATCATCACAACTTTGTTACCACTTCTAAACACAGTAATGATTAAAGTTAAAATTTACTGAGATTGTTGTTTAACATATCATAACAACTTTGTTACCACTTCTAAACACAGTAATAATTAAAGTTAAAATTTACTGAGATTGTTGTTTAACAGATCATAACGACTTTGTTACCACTTCTAAACACAGTAATAATTAAAGTTAAAATTTACTGAGATTGTTGTTTAACAGATCATAACGACTTTGTTACCACTTCTAAACACACTAATAATTAAAGTTAAAATTTACTGAGATTGTTGTTTAACAGATCATAACAACTTTGTTACCACTTCTAAACACAGTAATAATTAAAGTTAAAATTTACTGAGACTGTTGTTTAACAGATCATAACAACTTTGTTACCACTTCTAAACACAGTAATAATTAAAGTTAAAATTTACTGAGACTGTTGTTTAACAGATCATCACAACTTTGTTACCACTTCTAAACACAGTAATGATTAAAGTTAAAATTTACTGAGATTGTTGTTTAACAGATCATAACAACTTTGTTACCACTTCTAAACACAGTAATAATTAAAGTTAAAATTTACTGAGATTGTTGTTTAACAGATCATAACGACTTTGTTTCCGCTTCTAAACACAGTAATAATTAAAGTTAAAATTTACTGAGATTGTTGTTTAACAGATCATAACGACTTTGTTACCACTTCTAAACACAGTAATGATTAAAGTTAAAATTTACTGAGATTGTTGTTTAACAGATCATAAAAACTTTGTTACCACTTCTAAACACAGTAATGATTAAAGTTAAAATTTATTGAGATTGTTGTTTAACAGATCATAACGACTTTGTTACCACTTCTAAACACAGTAATAATTAAAGTTAAAATTTACTGAGATTGTTGTTTAACAGATCATCACAACTTTGTTACCACTTCTAAACACAGTAATGAATAAAGTTAAAATTTACTGAGATTGTTGTTTAACAGATCATAACGACTTTGTTTCCGCTTCTAAACACAGTAATAATGTAATGTAAAATCTAATAACATTTGGTATAACAGAAATTCGAACCCCCGACTCTCATATCACGAGTCCTGTGCCCTCTTTGCTGGGATCCTTTCAGTAAACCCGAACGTTCTTCTAGTTTTTATTCTATACCCGTCAGGGTACAGAGGTAAACTTTATGACGCTAAATACCGGGTTTCGACACCCGTGGAAGGTAGAACACTAATATCATATTGTGTAGATCTGTGACGCTAGAAAGCAGGTTTCGATACCTGTGATAGGCACATCACTAATATTATATTGTGTAGATCTATGACGCTAGAGAGCAGGTTTCGATACCAATATTATGTAGTTTTATGACGCTAGAGAGCTAGTTTCAATACCTGTGATAGGCACATCACTAATATTATATTGCGTAGATCTATGACGCTAGAGAGCAGGTTTCGATACCAATATTATGTAGTTTTATGACGCTAGAGAGCTAGTTTCAATACCTGTGATAGGCACATCACTAATATTATATTGTGTAGATCTATGACGCTAGAGAGCAGGTTTTGATACCAATATTATGTAGTTTTATGACGCTAGAGAGCTAGTTTCAATACCTGTGATAGGCAATCACTAATATTGTGTAGTTTTATGATGCCATAAAGCGGATTTCGATACCCGTGGTAATATTGTGTAGTTTTATGATACTAGAGAGCAGCTCATAAGTTACAAAACTCAAAAATTAAACAATATCCTTGTTCGATGGAATGGTTCGCTTATTTATCATATGTTTATCCTTTGGTTTGTGCTCATTAATCAAAATTTTCAACAGAAAACGTCTTGGAACTGACGGAAACGAACTGTTATAGAAAGACGTTTCGAAAGATCCTGTCTTCTGGTCTGTCGTTTCACAAACTTCATAAGACTTCTTTCTGCTGTGAACATAATTCTGGAATATCGAGGTCATTCACTTGAGGTTTGTCGGTGTTAACTTCCAGTAACATGTTCATTATTTCACATTGTTAAGGACAGGATATTTAACACTGTTCACACGTAACATGTATCATCGACATGAATCCGCTGTCTGTTAGAATAAAAAGAAGGCAGCTATTCAATAACACCCGCCGCCAGCACTTGCATTTGACCGTCACTCTTAACGCACGAGTCTTGCACATAAACGTCAGGTTTCACAGGTCAAGTAACTTATAACCTTTAAGTCACCCTCCATTTAGGAGAGTAATACTTGGTTTGACTTTGTTAAACAAATCTTTAATCAAGTACATTCTTACATATTTTTATTCGTATATTTAATGTTTTTACGTCCTAAAGTTTGAACACTATCATAAGTAGAGTTTTAACATTATGAAGACCTAAAAACACTGTTCTTAAGACATCACTGACCTTATATGGCAGAGTTCTAGTGGACTTGTAGAGCCCTGAAACTCTTATCACCAGAGCATGATCGGAGCTTTGTCGGGGTTAGGTGGTTTCACCAAGGAATAAAGAGCGCTCTGTTTGTATCCAACCATCCAGATTATAGTGAAACTGTTTAGAAGTTACAGGATTCGTTCTTTCATTTATCTTGATGTTTCTTCATTATTTCTATGAAATCTCTTTGAATATCCTTAACCGTTAAAGTTGCGAGAGCAAACAGACAAGAAATATTTCATGTCTAATACAAGATGTCAACCTCAAGTATACACTCGATAAAAATAAGCGAAGAGAATATGAGTCTATTGGGAATATCTGTATGTTTCTTTAAATCACTAATCTGTTGGGAATATCTGTATTTTTCTTTAAGTCACTAATCTGTTAAGAATATCTGTATGTTTGTTTAAATCACTAATCTATTGGGAATATCCGTATGTTTGTTTGAATCATTAATCTGTTAGGAATATCTGTATGTTTGTTTAAATCACTAATCTGTTGGGAATATCTGAATGTTTGTTTAAATCACTAATCTGTTGGGAATATCTGTATGTTTGATTAGAGCACTAATCTGTTGGGAATATCTGTATGTTTGTTTAAATCACTAATCTGTTGGGAATATCTGTATATTTGTTTAAATCACTAATCTGTTGGAAATATCTGTATGTTTGATTAAATCTCTAATTTGTTATAAATATCTGTATGTTTGTTTAGAGCACTAATCTGTTGGGAATATCTAAATGTTTGTTTAAATAACTAATCTGTTAGGAATATCTGTATGTTTCTTTAAATCACTATACTGTTGGGAATATCTGTATGTTTGTATAAATCACTAATCTGTAAGGAATATCTGTATGTTTGTTTAAATCACCAATCTGTTAGGAATATCTGTATGTTTGTTTAAATCACTGATCTGTTGGGAATATCTGTATGTTTGTTTAAATGACTAATCTGTTAGGAATATCTGTATGTTTGTTTAAATCACTAATCTGTTAGGAATATCTGTATGTTTGCTTAAATCACTAATCTGTTGGAATTACTGTGTGTTTGTTTAAATCACTAATCTGTTAGGAATATCTGTATATTTGTTTAAATCACTAATCTGTTAGAAATATCTGTAATGTTGTTTAAATCACTAATTTGTTAGGAATATCTCTATGTTTGTTTAAATCAGTAATCTGTTGGGAATATCTGTATGTTTGTTTAAATCACTAATTTGTTGGGAATATCTGTATGTTTGTTTAAATCACTAATCTGTTAGAAATATCTGTATGTTTGTTTAAATCACTGATTTGTTAGGAATATCTGTATGTTTGTTTAAATCAGTAATCTATTAGGAATATTTGTATGATTGTTTAAATCACTAATCTGTTGGGAATATCTGTATTTTTGTTTAAATCACTAATCTGTTAGGAATATTTCTTTGTTTAAGTCACTAATCTGTTGGGAATATCTGTATGTTTGTTTAAATCACTAATTTGTTCGGAATATATCTATGTTTGTTTAAATCAGTAATCTATTAGGAATATTTGTATGATTGTTTAAGTCACTAATCTGTTGGGAATATCTGTATGTTTCTTTAAATCACTAATCTGTTGGGAATATCTGTATGTTTCTTTAAATCAGTAATCTGTTGGGAATATCCGTATGTTTGTTTAAATCATTAATCTGTTAGGAATATCTGTATCTTTGTTTAAAACACTAATCTGTTAGTAAGATCTGTATGTTTGTTTAATCACTAATCTGTTGGGAATATCTGTATGTTTGTTTAAATCACTAATTTGTTAGGAATATCTCTATCTTTTTTTAAATCACTAATCTATTCGGAATATCTGTATGTTTCTTTAAATCACTAATCTGTTGGGAATATCTGTATGTTTGTTTAAATCGCTAATCTGTTAGGAATATCTGTATGTTTGTTTAAAGCACTAATCTGTTGGGAATATCTGTATGTTTCTTTAAATGACTAAAGTGTTAGAAATATCTGTATGTTTGTTTAAATCACTAATATGTTAAGAATATCTGTATGTTTGTTTAAATCACTAATCTGTTAGAGATATCTTTATGTTTGTTTAAATCACTAATCTATTCGGAATATCAGTATGTTTCTTTAAATCACTAATCTGTTAGGAATATCTGTATGTTTGTGTAAAATCACTATTCTGTTAGGAATATCTGTATGTTTGTTTAAATCGCTAATCTGTAAGGAATATCTGTATGTTTACTTAAATCACTAATCTGTTAGAAATATCTGTATGTTTGTTTAAATCACTAATTTGTTAGGAATATCTGTATGTTTGTTTAAATCACTAATCTGTTGGGAATATCTATATGTTTGTTTAAATCACTAATATGTTAAGAATATCTGTATGTTTGTTTAAATCACTAATCTTTGGGAAATATCTCTATGTTTGATTAAATCTCTAATTTGTTATGAATATCTGTATGTTTGTTTAAGTCACTAATCTCTTAGGAATATCTGTATGTTTGTCTAAATCACTAATCTGTTGGAAATTACTGCATGTTTCTTTAAATCACTAATCTGTTGGGAATATCTGTATGTTTGTTTAAATCACTAATCTGTTAGGAATATCTGTATGTTTGTTTAAATCAGTAATCTGTTGGGAATATCCGTATGTATCTTTAAATCAGTAATCTCTTGGGAATATCTGTATGTTTGTTTAAATCACTAATCTGTTAAGAATATCTGTATGTTTGTTTAAATCACTAATTTGTTGGGAATATCTGTATGTTTGTTTAAATCACAAATCTGTTGGGAATATCTGTATGTTTCTTTAAATCACTAATCTGTTGGGAATATCTGTATGTTTGTTTAAATCACTAATCTGTTAGGAATATCTGCATGTTTGTTTAAATCAGTAATCTGTTGGGAATATCCGTATGTTTCTTTAAATCATTAATCTGTTAGGAATATCTGTATGTTTGTTTAAATCACTAATCTATTCGGAATATCTGTATATTTGTTTAAATCGCTAATCTGTTAGGAATATCTCTATGTTTGTTTAAATCACTAATCTGTTGGGAATATCTGTATGTTTGTTTAAATGACTAATGTGTTAGAAATATCTTTATGTTTGTTTAAATCACTAATCTGTTGGAAATATCTGTATGCTTGTTTAAGTCACTAATCTGTTGAGAATACCTGTATGTTTGTTTAAATCACTAATCTGTTAGGAATATCTGTATATTTCTTTTAAATCACTAATTTCTTAAAAATATCTCTATGTTTCTTTAAATCACTAATCTATTCGGAATATTTGTATGTTTGTTTAAATCACTAATTTCTTGGGAATATCTGTATGTTTATTTAAATCACTAACGTGTTAAGAATATCTTTATGTTTGTTTAAATCACTAATCTGTTGGAAATATCACTATGTTTGTTTAAGTCTCTAATTTGTTATGAATATCTCTGTTTGTTTAGAGCACTAATCTGTTGGGAATATCTGTATGTTTGTTTAAATCACAAATCTGTTGGTAATATCTGTATGTTTCTTTAAATCACTAATCTGTTGGGAATATCTGTATGATTGTTTAAATCACTGATCTGTTGGGAATATCTGTATGTTTGTTTAAATCACTAATCTGTTAGGAATATCTGTATGTTTGCTCAAATCACTAATCTGTTAGGAATATCTGTATGTTTGTTTAAATCAGTAATCTGTTGGGAATATCTGTATATTTGTTTTAATCACTAATCTGTTAAGAATATCTGTATTTTTGTTTAAATCGCTAATCTGTTAGGAATATCTGTATGTTTGTTTAAATCACTAATCTGTTGGAAATTACTGCATGTTTCTTTAAATCACTAATCTGTTAGGAATATCTGTATGTTTGTTTAAATCACTAATCTGTTAAGAATATCTGTATGTTTGTTTAAATCACTAATTTGTTGGGAATATCTGTATGTTTGTTTAAATCACAAATCTGTTGGGAATATCTGTATGTTTCTTTAAATCACTAATCTGTTGGGAATATCTGTATGTTTGTTTAAATCACTAATCTGTTAGGAATATCTGTATGTTTGTTTAAAACACTAATCTGTTAGGAATATCTGTATGTTTGTTTAAATCACTAATCTATTAGACACTTCTGTATGTTTGTTTAAATAATTAATTTGTTAGGAATATCTGTAAGTTTGTTTAAATCAGTAATCTGTTGGGAATATCTGTATGATTGTTTAAATCACTGATCTGTTGGGAATATCCGTATGTTTGTTTAAATCACTAATCTGTTAGGAATATCTGTATATTTGCTTAAATCACTAATCTGTTAGGAATATCTGTATGTTTGTTTAAATCACTAATCTGTTAGGAATATCTGTATGTTTGTTTAAATCAGTAATCTGTTGGGAATATCTGTATGTTTGTTTAAATCACAAAACTGTTGGGAATATCTGTATGTTTCTTTAAATCACTCTGTTAGGAATATCTGTATGTTTGTTTAAATCACTAATCTGTTAAGAATATCTGTATGTTTGTTTAAATCACTAATCTGTTGGGAATATCTGTATGTTTGCTTAAATCACTAATCTGTTAAGAAAATCTGTATGTTTGTTTAAATCACTAATCTGTTGGAAATATCTGTATGTTTGATTAGACCACTAATCTGTTGGGAATATCTGTATGTTTGTATAAATCACTAGTCTGTTGGGAATATCTGTATGTTTGTATAAATCACTAATCTGTTAAGAATATCTGTATGTTTGTTTAAATCACTAATCTGTTGAAAATAACTGTATGTTTTTTAAATCACTAATCTGTTAGGAATATCTGTATATTTGTTTAAATCACTAATCTCTCAGGAATATGTGTATGTTTCTTTAAATAACTAATCTGATAGGAATATCTGTGTTTGTTTAAATCACTAATCTGTTGAAAATAACTGTATGTTTTTTAAATCACTAATCTGTTAGAGATATCTTTATGTTTGTTTAAATCACTAATCTATTCGGAATATCAGTATGTTTCTTTAAATCACTAATCTGTTAGGAATATCTGTATGTTTGTTTAAATCACTAATCTGTTAGGAATATCTGTATGTTTGTTTAAATCGCTAATCTGTAAGGAATATCTGTATGTTTACTTAAATCACTAATCTGTTAGAAATATCTGTATGTTTGTTTAAATCACTAATTTGTTAGGAATATCTGTATGTTTGTTTAAATCACTAATCTGTTGGGAATATCTGTATGTTGGTTTAAATCACTAATATGTTAAGAATATCTGTATGTTTGTTTAAATCACTAATCTTTGGGAAATATCTCTATGTTTGATTAAATCTCTAATTTGTTATGAATATCTGTATGTTTGTTTAAATCACTAATCTTTGGGAAATATCTCTATGTTTGATTAAATCTCTAATTTGTTATGAATATCTGTATGTTTGTTTAAGTCACTAATCTCTTAGGAATATCTGTATGTTTGTCTAAATCACTAATCTGTTGGAAATTACTGCATGTTTCTTTAAATCACTAATCTGTTGGGAATATCTGTATGTTTGTTTAAATCACTAATCTGTTAGGAATATCTGTATGTTTGTTTAAATCAGTAATCTGTTGGGAATATCCGTATGTATCTTTAAATCAGTAATCTGTTGGGAATATCTGTATGTTTGTTTAAATCACTAATCTGTTAAGAATATCTGTATGTTTGTTTAAATCACTAATTTGTTGGGAATATCTGTATGTTTGTTTAAATCACAAATCTGTTGGGAATATCTGTATGTTTCTTTAAATCACTAATCTGTTGGGAATATCTGTATGTTTGTTTAAATCACTAATCTGTTAGGAATATCTGTATGTTTGTTTAAATCAGTAATCTGTTGGGAATATCCGTATGTTTCTTTAAATCATTAATCTGTTAGGAATATCTGTATGTTTGTTTAAATCACTAATCTATTCGGAATATCTGTATATTTGTTTAAATCGCTAATCTGTTAGGAATATCTCTATGTTTGTTTAAATCACTAATCTGTTGGGAATATCTGTATGTTTGTTTAAATGACTAATGTGTTAGAAATATCTTTATGTTTGTTTAAATCACTAATCTGTTGGAAATATCTGTATGCTTGTTTAAGTCACTAATCTGTTGAGAATACCTGTATGTTTGTTTAAATCACTAATCTGTTAGGAATATCTGTATATTTCTTTAAATCACTAATTTCTTAAAAATATCTCTATGTTTCTTTAAATCACTAATCTATTCGGAATATTTGTATGTTTGTTTAAATCACTAATTTCTTGGGAATATCTGTATGTTTATTTAAATCACAAACGTGTTAAGAATATCTTTATGTTTGTTTAAATCACTAATCTGTTGGAAATATCACTATGTTTGTTTAAGTCTCTAATTTGTTATGAATATCTCTGTTTGTTTAGAGCACTAATCTGTTGGGAATATCTGTATGTTTGTTTAAATCACAAATCTGTTGGTAATATCTGTATGTTTCTTTAAATCACTAATCTGTTGGGAATATCTGTATGATTGTTTAAATCACTGATCTGTTGGGAATATCTGTATGTTTGTTTAAATCACTAATCTGTTAGGAATATCTGTATGTTTGCTCAAATCACTAATCTGTTAGAATATCTGTATGTTTGTTTAAATCAGTAATCTGTTGGGAATATCTGTATATTTGTTTTAATCACTAATCTGTTAAGAATATCTGTATTTTTGTTTAAATCGCTAATCTCTTAGGAATATCTGTATGTTTGTTTAAATCACTAATCTGTTGGAAATTACTGCATGTTTCTTTAAATCACTAATCTGTTAGGAATATCTGTATGTTTGTTTAAATCACTAATCTGTTAAGAATATCTGTATATTTGTTTAAATCACTAATTTGTTGGGAATATCTGTATGTTTGTTTAAATCACAAATCTGTTGGGAATATCTGTATGTTTCTTTAAATCACTAATCTGTTGGGAATATCTGTATGTTTGTTTAAATCACTAATCTGTTAGGAATATCTGTATGTTTGTTTAAAACACTAATCTGTTAGGAATATCTGTATGTTTGTTTAAATCACTAATCTATTAGACACTTCTGTATGTTTGTTTAAATAATTAATTTGTTAGGAATATCTGTAAGTTTGTTTAAATCAGTAATCTGTTGGGAATATCTGTATGATTGTTTAAATCACTGATCTGTTGGGAATATCCGTATGTTTGTTTAAATCACTAATCTGTTAGGAATATCTGTATGTTTGCTTAAATCACTAATCTGTTAGGAATATCTGTATGTTTGTTTAAATCACTAATCTGTTAGGAATATCTGTATGTTTGTTTAAATCAGTAATCTGTTGGGAATATCTGTATGTTTGTTTAAATCACAAAACTGTTGGGAATATCTGTATGTTTCTTTAAATCACTCTGTTAGGAATATCTGTATGTTTGTTTAAATCACTAATCTGTTAAGAATATCTGTATGTTTGTTTAAATCACTAATCTGTTGGGAATATCTGTATGTTTGCTTAAATCACTAATCTGTTAAGAATATCTGTATGTTTGTTTAAATCACTAATCTGTTGGAAATATCTGTATGTTTGATTAGACCACTAATCTGTTGGGAATATCTGTATGTTTGTATAAATCACTAATCTGTTGGGAATATCTGTATGTTTGTATAAATCACTAATCTGTTAAGAATATCTGTATGTTTGTTTAAATCACTAATCTGTTGAAAATAACTGTATGTTTTTTAAATCACTAATCTGTTAGGAATATCTGTATGTTTGTTTAAATCACTAATCTCTCAGGAATATGTGTATGTTTCTTTAAATAACTAATCTGATAGGAATATCTGTGTTTGTTTAAATCACTAATCTGTTAGGAATATCTATATGTTTGTTTATATAACTAATCTGTTAGGAATATCTGTATGTTTGTTTAAATCTCTAATTTGTGAAGAATATCTCTATGTTTGTTAAAATCAGTAATCTGTTAGGAATATTTGTATGTTTGTTTAAGTCACTAATCTCTTGGGAATATCTGTATGTTTGTTAAAATCTATAATTTGTTATCAATATCTGTATGTTTCTTTAGAGCACTAATCTGCTGGGAATATCTGTATGTTTCTTTAAATCAGTAATCTGTTGGGAATATCTGTATGTTTGTTTAAATCACTAATCTGTTAGGAATATCTGTATATTTCTTTAAATCACTAATTTCTTAAAAATATCTCTATGTTTCTTTAAATCACTAATCTATTCGGAATATTTGTATGTTTGTTTAAATCACTAATTTCTTGGGAATATCTGTATGTTTATTTAAATCACTAACGTGTTAAGAATATCTTTATGTTTGTTTAAATCACTAATCTGTTGGAAATATCACTATGTTTGTTTAAGTCTCTAATTTGTTATGAATATCTCTGTTTGTTTAGAGCACTAATCTGTTGGGAATATCTGTATGTTTGTTTAAATCACAAATCTGTTGGTAATATCTGTATGTTTCTTTAAATCACTAATCTGTTGGGAATATCTGTATGATTGTTTAAATCACTGATCTGTTGGGAATATCTGTATGTTTGTTTAAATCACTAATCTGTTAGGAATATCTGTATGTTTGCTCAAATCACTAATCTGTTAGGAATATCTGTATGTTTGTTTAAATCAGTAATCTGTTGGGAATATCTGTATATTTGTTTTAATCACTAATCTGTTAAGAATATCTGTATTTTTGTTTAAATCGCTAATCTGTTAGGAATATCTGTATGTTTGTTTAAATCACTAATCTGTTGGAAATTACTGCATGTTTCTTTAAATCACTAATCTGTTAGGAATATCTGTATGTTTGTTTAAATCACTAATCTGTTAAGAATATCTGTATGTTTGTTTAAATCACTAATTTGTTGGGAATATCTGTATGTTTGTTTAAATCACAAATCTGTTGGGAATATCTGTATGTTTCTTTAAATCACTAATCTGTTGGGAATATCTGTATGTTTGTTTAAATCACTAATCTGTTAGGAATATCTGTATGTTTGTTTAAAACACTAATCTGTTAGGAATATCTGTATGTTTGTTTAAATCACTAATCTATTAGACACTTCTGTATGTTTGTTTAAATAATTAATTTGTTAGGAATATCTGTAAGTTTGTTTAAATCAGTAATCTGTTAAGAATATCTGTATGATTGTTTAAATCACTGATCTGTTGGGAATATCCGTATGTTTGTTCAAATCACTAATCTGTTAGGAATATCTGTATGTTTGCTTAAATCACTAATCTGTTAGGAATATCTGTATGTTTGTTTAAATCACTAATCTGTTAGGAATATCTGTATGTTTGTTTAAATCAGTAATCTGTTGGGAATATCTGTATGTTTGTTTAAATCACAAAACTGTTGGGAATATCTGTATGTTTCTTTAAATCACTCTGTTAGGAATATCTGTATGTTTGTTTAAATCACTAATCTGTTAAGAATATCTGTATGTTTGTTTAAATCACTAATCTGTTGGGAATATCTGTATGTTTGCTTAAATCACTAATCTGTTAAGAATATCTGTATGTTTGTTTAAATCACTAATCTGTTGGAAATATCTGTATGTTTGATTAGACCACTAATCTGTTGGGAATATCTGTATGTTTGTATAAATCACTAGTCTGTTGGGAATATCTGTATGTTTGTATAAATCACTAATCTGTTAAGAATATCTGTATGTTTGTTTAAATCACTAATCTGTTGAAAATAACTGTATGTTTTTTAAATCACTAATCTGTTAGGAATATCTGTATGTTTGTTTAAATCACTAATCTCTCAGGAATATGTGTATGTTTCTTTAAATAACTAATCTGATAGGAATATCTGTGTTTGTTTAAATCACTAATCTGTTGAAAATAACTGTATGTTTTTTAAATCACTAATCTGTTAGAGATATCTTTATGTTTGTTTAAATCACTAATCTATTCGGAATATCAGTATGTTTCTTTAAATCACTAATCTGTTAGGAATATCTGTATGTTTGTTTAAATCACTAATCTGTTAGGAATATCTGTATGTTTGTTTAAATCGCTAATCTGTAAGGAATATCTCTATGTTTACTTAAATCACTAATCTGTTAGAAATATCTGTATGTTTGTTTAAATCACTAATTTGTTAGGAATATCTGTATGTTTGTTTAAATCACTAATCTGTTGGGAATATCTGTATGTTTGTTTAAATCACTAATATGTTAAGAATATCTGTATGTTTGTTTAAATCACTAATCTTTGGGAAATATCTCTATGTTTGATTAAATCTCTAATTTGTTATGAATATCTGTATGTTTGTTTAAGTCACTAATCTCTTAGGAATATCTGTATGTTTGTCTAAATCACTAATCTGTTGGAAATTACTGCATGTTTCTTTAAATCACTAATCTGTTGGGAATATCTGTATGTTTGTTTAAATCACTAATCTGTTAGGAATATCTGTATGTTTGTTTAAATCAGTAATCTGTTGGGAATATCCGTATGTATCTTTAAATCAGTAATCTGTTGGGAATATCTGTATGTTTGTTTAAATCACTAATCTGTTAAGAATATCTGTATGTTTGTTTAAATCACTAATTTGTTGGGAATATCTGTATGTTTCTTTAAATCACAAATCTGTTGGGAATATCTGTATGTTTCTTTAAATCACTAATCTGTTGGGAATATCTGTATGTTTGTTTAAATCACTAATCTGTTAGGAATATCTGTATGTTTGTTTAAATCAGTAATCTGTTGGGAATATCCGTATGTTTCTTTAAATCATTAATCTGTTAGGAATATCTGTATGTTTGTTTAAATCACTAATCTATTCGGAATATCTGTATATTTGTTTAAATCGCTAATCTGTTAGGAATATCTCTATGTTTGTTTAAATCACTAATCTGTTGGGAATATCTGTATGTTTGTTTAAATGACTAATGTGTTAGAAATATCTTTATGTTTGTTTAAATCACTAATCTGTTGGAAATATCTGTATGCTTGTTTAAGTCACTAATCTGTTGAGAATACCTGTATGTTTGTTTAAATCACTAATCTGTTAGGAATATCTGTATATTTTTTTAAATCACTAATTTCTTAAAAATATCTCTATGTTTCTTTAAATCACTAATCTATTCGGAATATTTGTATGTTTGTTTAAATCACTAATTTCTTAAAAATATCTCTATGTTTCTTTAAATCACTAATCTATTCGGAATATTTGTATGTTTATTTAAATCACTAACGTGTTAAGAATATCTTTATGTTTGTTTAAATCACTAATCTGTTGGAAATATCACTATGTTTGTTTAAGTCTCTAATTTGTTATGAATATCTCTGTTTGTTTAGAGCACTAATCTGTTGGGAATATCTGTATGTTTGTTTAAATCACAAATCTGTTGGTAATATCTGTATGTTTCTTTAAATCACTAATCTGTTGGGAATATCTGTATGATTGTTTAAATCACTGATCTGTTGGGAATATCTGTATGTTTGTTTAAATCACTAATCTGTTAGGAATATCTGTATGTTTGCTCAAATCACTAATCTGTTAGGAATATCTGTATGTTTGTTTAAATCAGTAATCTGTTGGGAATATCTGTATATTTGTTTTAATCACTAATCTGTTAAGAATATCTGTATTTTTGTTTAAATCGCTAATCTCTTAGGAATATCTGTATGTTTGTTTAAATCACTAATCTGTTGGAAATTACTGCATGTTTCTTTAAATCACTAATCTGTTAGGAATATCTGTATGTTTGTTTAAATCACTAATCTGTTAAGAATATCTGTATGTTTGTTTAAATCACTAATTTGTTGGGAATATCTGTATGTTTGTTTAAATCACAAATCTGTTGGGAATATCTGTATGTTTCTTTAAATCACTAATCTGTTGGGAATATCTGTATGTTTGTTTAAATCACTAATCTGTTAGGAATATCTGTATGTTTGTTTAAAACACTAATCTGTTAGGAATATCTGTATGTTTGTTTAAAACACTAATCTGTTAGGAATATCTGTATGTTTGTTTAAATCACTAATCTATTAGACACTTCTGTATGTTTGTTTAAATAATTAATTTGTTAGGAATATCTGTAAGTTTGTTTAAATCAGTAATCTGTTGGGAATATCTGTATGATTGTTTAAATCACTTATCTGTTGGGAATATCCGTATGTTTGTTTAAATCACTAATCTGTTAGGAATATCTGTATGTTTGTTTAAATCACTAATCTGTTAGGAATATCTGTATGTTTGTTTAAATCAGTAATCTGTTGGGAATATCTGTATGTTTGTTTAAATCACAAAACTGTTGGGAATATCTGTATGTTTCTTTAAATCACTCTGTTAGGAATATCTGTATGTTTGTTTAAATCACTAATCTGTTAAGAATATCTGTATGTTTGTTTAAATCACTAATCTGTTGGGAATATCTGTATGTTTGCTTAAATCACTAATCTGTTAAGAATATCTGTATGTTTGTTTAAATCACTAATCTGTTGGAAATATCTGTATGTTTGATTAGACCACTAATCTGTTGGGAATATCTGTATGTTTGTATAAATCACTAATCTGTTGGGAATATCTGTATGTTTGTATAAATCACTAATCTGTTAAGAATATCTGTATGTTTCTTTAAATAACTAATCTGATAGGAATATCTGTGTTTGTTTAAATCACTAATCTGTTAGGAATATCTGTATGTTTGTTTAAATCTCTAATTTGTGAAGAATATCTCTATGTTTGTTAAAATCAGTAATCTGTTAGGAATATTTGTATGTTTGTTTAAGTCACTAATCTCTTGGGAATATCTGTATGTTTGTTAAAATCTATAATTTGTTATCAATATCTGTATGTTTCTTTAGAGCACTAATCTGCTGGGAATATCTGTATGTTTCTTTAAATCAGTAATCTGTTGGGAATATCCGTATGTTTGTTTAAATCATTAATCTGTTAGGAATATCTGTATGTTTGTTTAAATCACTAATCTATTGGGAATATCTGTATGTTTGTTTAAATCACTAATCTGTTGGAAATATATGTATGTTTGTTTAAGTCACTAATTTGTTAGGAATATCTCTATCTTTTTTTAAATCACTAATCTATTCGGAATATCTGTATGTTTCTTTAAATCACTAATCTGTTGGGAATATCTGTATGTTTCTTTAAATCGCTAATCTGTTAGAAATATCTGTATGTTTGTTTAAATCGCTAATCTGTTGGGAATATCTGTATGTTTGTTTAAATCACTAATCTGTTAGGAAGATCTGTATGTTTGTTTAAATCACTAATCTGTTAAGAATATCTGTATGTTTCTTTAAATAACTAATCTGATAGGAATATCTGTGTTTGTTTAAATCACTAATCTGTTAGGAATATCTGTATGTTTGTTTAAATCTCTAATTTGTGAAGAATATCTCTATGTTTGTTAAAATCAGTAATCTGTTAGGAATATTTGTATGTTTGTTTAAGTCACTAATCTCTTGGGAATATCTGTATGTTTGTTAAAATCTATAATTTGTTATCAATATCTGTATGTTTCTTTAGAGCACTAATCTGCTGGGAATATCTGTATGTTTCTTTAAATCAGTAATCTGTTGGGAATATCCGTATGTTTGTTTAAATCATTAATCTGTTAGGAATATCTGTATGTTTGTTTAAATCACTAATCTATTGGGAATATCTGTATGTTTGTTTAAATCACTAATCTGTTGGAAATATATGTATGTTTGTTTAAGTCACTAATTTGTTAGGAATATCTCTATCTTTTTTTAAATCACTAATCTATTCGGAATATCTGTATGTTTCTTTAAATCACTAATCTGTTGGGAATATCTGTATGTTTCTTTAAATCGCTAATCTGTTAGAAATATCTGTATGTTTGTTTAAATCGCTAATCTGTTGGGAATATCTGTATGTTTGTTTAAATCACTAATCTGTTAGGAAGATCTGTATGTTTGTTTAAATCACTAATTTGTTAAGAATATCTGTATGTTTCTTTAAATCACTAATCTGTTAGAAATATCTGTATGTTTCTTTAAATCGCTAATCTGTTAGGAATATCTGTATGTTTGTTTAAATCTCTAATTTGTGAAGAATATCTCTATGTTTGTTAAAATCAGTAATCTGTTAGGAATATTTGTATGTTTGTTTAAGTCACTAATCTCTTGGGAATATCTGTATGTTTGTTAAAATCTATAATTTGTTATCAATATCTGTATGTTTCTTTAGAGCACTAATCTGCTGGGAATATCTGTATGTTTCTTTAAATCAGTAATCTGTTGGGAATATCCGTATGTTTGTTTAAATCATTAATCTGTTAGGAATATCTGTATGTTTGTTTAAATCACTAATCTGTTGGGAATATCTGTATGTTTGTTTAAATCGCTAATCTGTTAGAAATATCTGTATGTTTGTTTAAATAGCTAATATGTTAAGAATATCTGTATGTTTGTTTAAATCACTAATCTGTTGGGAATATCTGTATGTTTGTTTAAATCACTAATCTGTTAGGAAGATCTGTATGTTTGTTTAAATCACTAATTTGTTAGGAATATCTGTATGTTTCTTTAAATCACTAATCTGTTAGCAATATCTGTATGTTTCTTTAAATCGCTAATCTGTTAGGAATATCTGTATGTTTGTTTAAATCACTAAAATCTTGGGAATATCTGTATGTTTATTTAAATCACTAATCTGTTAGAAATATCTGTATGTTTGTTTAAATCACTCTGTTAGGAATATCTGTATGTTTGTTTAAATCACTAATCTGTTAAGAATATCTGTATGTTTGTTTAAATCACTAATCTGTTGGGAATATCTGTATGATTGTTTAAATCACTGATCTGTTGGGAATATCCGTATGTTTGTTTAAATCACTAATCTGTTAGGAATATCTGTATGTTTGCTTAAATCACTAATCTGTTAGGAATATCTGTATGTTTCTTTAAATCACTAATCTGTTAGGAATATCTGTATGTTTGTTTAAATCAGTAATCTGTTGGGAATATCTGTATGTTTGTTTAAATCACAAAACTGTTGGGAATATCTGTATGTTTCTTTAAATCACTCTGTTAGGAATATCTGTATGTTTGTTTAAATCACTAATCTGTTAAGAATATCTGTATGTTTGTTTAAATCACTAATCTGTTGGGAATATCTGTATGTTTGCTTAAATCACTAATCTGTTAAGAATATCTGTATGTTTGTTTAAATCACTAATCTGTTGGAAATATCTGTATGTTTGATTAGACCACTAATCTGTTGGGAATATCTGTATGTTTGTATAAATCACTAATCTGTTGGGAATATCTGTATGTTTGTATAAATCACTAATCTGTTAAGAATATCTGTATGTTTGTTTAAATCACTAATCTGTTAGGAATATCTGTATGTTTGTTTAAATCACTAATCTCTTAGGAATATGTGTATGTTTCTTTAAATAACTAATCTGATAGGAATATCTGTGTTTGTTTAAATCACTAATCTGTTAGGAATATCTATATGTTTGTATATATAACTAATCTATTAGGAATATCTGTATGTTTGTTTAAGTCTCTAATTTGTGAAGAATATCTCTATGTTTGTTAAAATCAGTAATCTGTTAGGAATATTTGTATGTTTGTTTAAGTCACTAATCTCTTGGGAATATCTGTATGTTTGTTAAAATCTATAATTTGTTATCAATATCTGTATGTTTCTTTAGAGCACTAATCTGCTGGGAATATCTGTATGTTTCTTTGAATCAGTAATCTGTTGGGAATATCCGTATGTTTGTTTAAATCATTAATCTGTTAGGAATATCTGTATGTTTGTTTAAATCACTAATCTATTGGGAATATCTGTATGTTTGTTTAAATCACTAATCTGTTGGAAATATATGTATGTTTGTTTAAGTCACTAATTTGTTAGGAATATCTCTATCTTTTTTTAAATCACTAATCTATTCGGAATATCTGTATGTTTCTTTAAATCACTAATCTGTTGGGAATATCTGTATGTTTCTTTAAATGGCTAATCTGTTAGAAATATCTGTATGTTTGTTTAAATCGCTAATCTGTTAAGAATATCTGTATGTTTGTTTAAATCACTAATCTGTTGGGAATATCTGTATGTTTGTTTAAATCACTAATTTGTTAGGAATATCTGTATGTTTCTTTAAATCACTAATCTGTTAGCAATATTTGTATGTTTCTTTAAATCGCTAATCTGTTAGGAATATCTGTATGTTTGTTTAAATCACCAATTTCTTGGGAATATCTGTATGTTTATTTAAATCACTAATCTGTTAGAAATATCTGTATGTTTGTTTAAATCACTAATTTGTTAGGAATATCTGTATGTTTGTTTAAATCACTAATCTGTTGGGAATATCTGTATGTTTGTTTAAATCACTAATATGTTAAGAATATCTGTATGTTTGTTTAAATCACTAATCTGTGGGAAATATCTCTATGTTTGATTAAATCTCTAATTTGTTATGAATATCTGTATGTTTGTTTAGAGCACTAATTTGTTGGGAATATCTCTATGTTTGATTAAATCTCTAATTTGTTATGAATATCTGTATGTTTGTTTAAATCATTAATCTGTTAAGAATATCTGTATGTTTGTTTAAATCACTAATTTGTTGGGAATATCTGTATGTTTGTTTAAATCACTAATCTGTTAGGAATATCTGTATGTTTATTTGAATCAGTAATCTGTTGGGAATATCCGTATGTTTGTTTAAATCATTAATCTGTTAGGAATATCTGTATGTTTGTTCAAATCACTAATCTATTCGGAATATCTGTATGTTTGTTTAAATCGCTAATCTGTTAGGAATATCTCTATGTTTGTTTAAATCACTAATCTATTGAGAATATCTGTATGTTTGTTTAAATGACTAATGTGTTAGAAATATCTTTATGTTTGTTTAAATCACTAATCTGTTGGAAATATCTGTATGCTTGTTTAAGTCACTAATCTGTTGAGAATACCTGTATGTTTGTTTAAATCACTAATCTGTTAGGAATATCTGTATATTTCTTTAAATCACTAATTTGTTAAAAATATCTCTATGTTTCTTTAAATCACTAATCTATTCGGAATATTTGTATGTTTGTATAAAACACTAATATGTTGGGAATATCTGTATGTTTTTTTAAATCACTAATCTGTTTTGAATATCTGTATGTTTGTTTAAATCACTAATCTGTTTTGAATATCTGTATATTTGTTTAAATCACTAAACTATTTGGAATATCTGTGTACCTTTTTAAATAACTAATCTGTTAAAAATATCTGTAGGTTTGTTTAAATTACTAATCTGTTGGAAAAATCTTTATGTTTGTTTAAATCACTAATTTCTTGGGAATTCACTAACGTGTTAAGAATATCTTTATGTTTGTTTAAATCACTAATCTGTTGGAAATATCTCTATGTTTGTTTAAATCACTAATCTGTTGGGAATATCTGTATGTTTGTTTAAATCACCAATCTGTTAGGAATATCTGTATGTTTGTTTAAAACACTAATCTGTTAGGAATATCTGTATGTTTGTTTAAATCACTAATCTATTAGACACTTCTGTATGTTTGTTTAAATAACTAATTTGTTAGGAATATCTGTAAGTTTGTTTAAATCAGTAATCTGTTGGGAATATCTGTATGATTGTTTTAATCACTGATCTGTTAGGAATATCTGTATATTTGTTTAAATCAGTAATATGTTGGGAATATCTGTATCTTTGTTTAAATCACTAACGTGTTAAGAATATCTGTATGTTTGTTTAAATCACTAATCTGTTGGAAATATCTCTATGTTTGTTTAAATCTCTAATTTCTTATGAATATCTGTATGTTTGTTTATAGCACTAATCTGTTGGGAATATCTGTATGTTTGTTTAAATCACAAATCTGTTGGGAATATTTGTATGTTTGTTTAAATCACTAATCTGTTAGGAATATCTGTATGTTTTTTTAAATCACTAATCTGTTAGGAATATCTGTATGTTTTTTTAAATCACTAATCTGTTGGGAATATCTGTATGTTTGCTTAAATCACTAATCTGTTAAGAATATCTGTATGTTTGTTTAAATCACTAATCTGTTTGGAATATCTGTATGTTTGTTTAAATCACTAATCTGTTGGAAATATCTGTATGTTTGTTTAAAACACTAATCTGTTAGGAATATCTGTATGTTTGTTTAAATCACTAATCTGTTAGAAATATCTGTATGTTTGTTTAAATCACTAATCTGTTAGGAATATCTGTATGTTTGTTGAAATCACTAATTCGTTAGGAATATCTCTATGTTTCTTTAAATCACTAATCTGTTGGGAATATCTGTAAGTTTGTTTAAAACACTAATCTGTTAGGAATATCTGTATGTTTGTTTAAATCACTAATCTGGTAGAAATATCTGTGTTTGTTTAAATCACTAATTTGTTAGGAATATCTGTATGTTTGTTTAAATCACTAATTTGTTAGGAATATCTGTATGTTTGTTTAAATCACTAATTTGTTAGGAATATCTGTATGTTTGTTTAAATCACTAATTTGTTAGGAATATCTGTCTGTTTGTTTAAATCACTAATCTGTTAGAAATATCTCTATGTTTGTTTAAATGAGTAATCTGTTGGGAATATCTGTATGTTTGTTTAAATCACTAATCTGTTAGGAATATCTGTATGTTTGTTTAAATCACTAATCTGTTGGGAATATCTGTATGTTTGTTTAAATCACTAATCTGTTAGGAATATCTGTATGTTTGTTTAAATCACTAATTTGTTAGGAATATCTGTATGTTTGTTTAAATCACTAATCTGGTAGAAATATCTGTATGTTTGTTTAAATCTCTAATTTGTTAGGAATATCTGTATGTTTGTTTAAATCACTAATTTGTTAGGAATATCTGTATGTTTGTTGAAATCACTAATTTGTTAGGAATATCTGTCTGTTTGTTGAAATCACTAATCTGTTAGGAATATCTGTATTAGGACAGTAATATTTGTCACCAACTAAATACATTAGGACAGTAATATTTATCATCAACTAGATACATTAGAAGAGTAATATTTGTCACCAACTAATTACTTAGGACAGTAATATTTGTCATCAACTAGATACATTAGGACAGTAATATTTGTCATCAACTAGATACATTAGGACAGTAATATTTGTCATCAACTAGATACATTAGAACAGTAATATTTGTCATCAACTAGATACATTAGGACAGTAATATTTGTCATCAACTAGATACATTAGGACAGTAATATTTGTCATCAACTAGATACATTAGGACAGTAATATTTGTCATCAACTAGATACATTAGGACAGTAATATTTGTCATCAAGTAGATACATTAGGACAGTAATATTTGTCACCAACTAAATACATTAGGACAGTAATATTTGTCATCAACTAAATACATTAGAACAGCAATATTTGTCACCAACTAAATACATTAGGACTGTAATATTTGTCATCAACTAAATACATTAGAACAGCAATATTTGTCACCAACTAAATACTTAGGACTGTAATATTTGTCACCAACTAAATACATTAGGACAGTAATATTTGTCATCAAGTAGATACATTAGGACAGTAATATTTGTCACCAACTAAATACATTAGGACAGTGATATTTGTCATCAACTAGATACATTAGAAGAGTAATATTTGTCACCAACTAAATACATTAGGACAGTAATATTTGTCATCAACTAGATACATTAGGACAGTAATATTTGTCACCAACTAAATACATTAGGACAGTAATATTTGTCATCAACTAAATACATTAGAACAGCAATATTTGTCACCAACTAAATACATTAGGACAGTAATATTTGTCACCAACTAAATACATTAGGACAGTGATATTTGTCAACAACTAGATACATTAGAAGAGTAATATTTGTCACCAACTAAATACATTAGAACAGTAATATTTGTCACCAACTAAATACATTAGGACAGTGATATTTGTCAACAACTAGATACATTAGAAGAGTAATATTTGTCACCAACTAAATACATTAGAACAGTAATATTTGTCACCAACTAAATACATTAGGACAGTAATATTTGTCATCAACTAGATACATTAGGACAGTGATATTTGTCACCAACTAAATACATTAGGACTGTAATATTTGTCATCAACTAAATACATTAGAACAGCAATATTTGTCACCAACTAAATACATTAGGACAATGATATTTGTCACCACCTATATACATTAGAACAGTGACATTTGTCACCAATTAAATACATTAGGACAGTAATATTTGTCACCAACTGAATACATTAGGACAGTGATATTTGTCACCAACTAAATACATTAGGACTGTAATATTTGTCATCAACTAAATACATTAGAACAGCAATATTTGTCACCAACTAAATACATTAGGACAGTAATATTTGTCATCAACTAGATACATTAGGACAGTAATATTTGTCACCAACTAAATACATTAGGACAGTGATATTTGTCATCAACTAGATACATTAGAAGAGTAATATTTGTCACCAACTAAATACATTAGGACAGTAATATTTGTCACCAACTAAATACATTAGGACAGTGATATTTGTCATCAACTAGATACATTAGGACAGTGATATTTGTCACCAACTAAATACATTAGGACAGTGATATTTGTCATCAACTAGATACATTAGGACAGTGATATTTGTCACCAACTAAATACATTAGGGCAGTAATATTTGTGTCACTAACTAAATACATTAAGACAGTGATATTTGTCACCAACTAAATACATTAGGACAGTAATGTGTGTCACTAACTAAATACATTAGGATAGTAATATTTGTGTCACTAACTAAATACATTAAGACAGTAATATGTGTGTCACTACTTAAATACATAGGATAGTAATATTTGTGTCACTAACTAAATACATTAAAACAGTAATATTTGTCACCAACTAAATACATTAGTACAATAATATTTGTGTCACTAACTAAATACATAAGTACAATAATATTTTGTCACTAACTAAATACATTAGGATAGTAATATTTGTGTCACTAATTATATACATTAAGACAGTAATATTTGTGTCACCAACTAAATACATTAGGACAGTAATATTTGTGTCACTAACTAAATACATTAAGACAGTAATATTTGTGTCACCAACTAAATACATTAGGACAGTAATATTTGTGTCACTAACTAAATACATTAAGACAGTGATATTTGTGTCATTAACTAAATACATTAGGACAGTGATATTTGTCACCAATTAAATGCATTAGGACAATAATATTTGTCACCAACTAAATACATTAGGACAGTAATATTTGTGTCACTAACTAAATATATTAGGACAGTAATATTTGTGTCACCAATTAAATACATTAGGAGAGTAATATTTGTGTCACCAATTAAATACGTTAGGACAGTAATATTTGTGTCACCAATTAAATACATTAGAACAGTAATATTTGTGTCACCAATTAAATACATTAGGACAGTAATATTTGTGTCACTAAAATGACGAATTGTTTATGACGCGCTACAGATTGTATCTAGTTTTTGTTTTAAATAAGAAAAGCAGAAAACATTGACCTCGTACTCGTATCTTATGAGAATTCAGGCGTAATTTGATACAGACTTATTTTTTTTCCTACAACCATTAAGAGCATGTAAAGAGATCGTATAGCTAGCTTTTTTTTTATTATTCTTACGCCAAACTTATAAACGTTCTTGAGTAACACAGTGTTGAAACAGTTACTATCTCTCGTCAATCTATTTAAAAAACGAATCTGATGGATCCAGTTCAAAGAAATCAAGTTACGTTTATAAATAATCTCCTTATTACTTACTAATTTATCATGATTAATATTGTATGACATTCGTATATGCTCAGTCCGGTACAGAGGCTAATTTGTAAAGGAAATGAAAACCACAAAGGTTGATTATTGCAGTTTCTTCAAGCGTATAAACAGCTTGAGCTCTTGGCTTATCTCATACTGTCGTTCCCAGAAGAGGTTTAGAACATTCTAGTATCTAATAAGTGTCTTCAAACAAATTGTATTATAACTATATGCGTGTGGAAAACGTGTCTTATTTGATCTCGTTTTTTTTTAGTTTTCCATTTCTCCGTGAGATAGCGCTTCGAAGGAACAAGTTTTGTTTTATTAGTAGTCGTGAACCAGAAGTGAATTTTGTGTTAATAGCAGTTTGTGTTGACAACAAGGAATGTTTAAATAACTTCCTCTTTAGCCGAAATTTATTGAATCGATTGAATTTTGTTGTTCATGAACGAATGTATTAAAAACATTTTTCATAATACGAGCATTGGTTTACACCTCAGATCCAACAAACCAACATTATTTGAATCGATAAAGATATCTGCTTCTGTATAATCAAATTCTGTTTTTACCATCTCTTCATAAACGTTATCTTAACATATTTTATCCATTTCCTTCTTTAAGGAATTATTACAATAGAAATAATTTGGTCGATTCCAGAACAACACCACTGGAACACACCAGAACACTATAATAATATTTTGTCTTGTTCCACTTCAGCGTAAAACTACATTACACTCTATTCCATTCGCAAGGATCGAACCTCGAATTTTAATATTGATATTCCTGAAATTTACCATTAAGTTGTGGTGATACACAATAAGTTGATCGTAATAAATATAATGATTTTTTTACAATGAGCTCTGTATCGTTTATTAGTAATTTAACAGAGAAATTATAAAACAGAATTACTAATACACAAAGAATTTAAATTAATCATTTATAAACAGAAAGTATAAAATAGAATTATTAATACACAAAGAATTTAAATTAATTATTTATAAACAGAAAGTATAAAATAGAATTATTAATACACAAAGAATTTAAATTAATCATTTATAAACAGAAAGTATAAAATAGAATTATTAATACACAAAGAATTTAAATTAATCATTTATAAACAGAAAGTATAAAATAGAATTATTAATACACAAAGAATTTAAATTAATCATTTATAAACAGAAAGTATAAAATAGAATTATTAATATACAGAAAATACAAAATAAAATTGTTCATACACAAAAAGTAAAACAGTTATTCATAGGCAGGAATTATAAAACACAGTTTATCCACAGCAGACATCTGAATATGTTTAACTTTCCATACCAGTGACACGATCGTTTTGAAAGAAACCGGTTAATAATAAAATCGATCTGTACAAACACGTTCCAACAAAACTATCAGCCACAGAGAAAGTTTCGTGATATATCCTGAGTAAACGTAATTAATTTTACGTTTACGCGAATGTCCCCCGCTTGGACAGCGCAAAGTCTTCGGAATTACAACGCTAAAATTAGGGGTTCGATTCCTTTCGGTGGGCATAGCAGATAGCCCGATGTGGCTTTGGTATCAGATAAACTTTCACTCAAACTCTTAGTATATATTAGATCAAATTTTTTTACACACTTATTTCAACAGTGATCACATTTCTTAACACACTTGTTTCAATAGTGATCACATTTCTTTACAGTTGTTTCAATAGTGATCACATTTCTTTACATTTGTTTCAATAGTGATCACATTTCTTTACACTTGTTTCAATAGTGATCACATTTCTTTACACTTGTTTCAATAGTGATCACATTTCTTTACACAATTATTTCAATTGTGATCACATTTCTTTACACAATTATTTTAGTTGTGATCACATTTCTTTACACACTTGTTTAAATAGTAATCACATTTCTTTACACTTGTTTCAATAGTGATCACATTTCTTTACACAATTATTTCAATTGTGATCACATTTCTTTACACACTTATTTCAATAGTGATCACATTTCTTTACACACTTGTTTAAATAGTAATCACATTTCTTTACACTTGTTTCAATAGTGATCACATTTCTTTACACAATTATTTCAATTGTGATCACATTTCTTTACACACTTATTTCAATAGTGATCACATTTCTTTACAGTTGTTTCAATAGTGATCACATTTCTTTACACACTTATTTCAATAGTGATCACATTTCTTTACAGTTGTTTCAATAGTGATCACATTTCTTTACATTTGTTTCAATAGTGATCACATTTCTTTACACAATTATTTCAATTGTGATCACATTTCTTTACACTTATTTCAATAGTGATCACATTTCTTTACACACTTGTTTCAATAGTGATCACATTTCTTTACACACGTATTTCAATAGTGATCACATTTCTTTACACACTTGATTTCTAACGTTATCGTGATCTTTTCTCCACATAGAGGGCGGAGACAACGGGTTGCCAAGGAGGCTGCGAACAGCTTACACCACCACGCAGCTGTTGGAACTAGAAAAAGAGTTCCACTTTAACAAGTATTTGTGCAGACCACGTCGTATTGAGATCGCCGCGTCCCTCGACTTGAGCGAAAGGCAGGTCAAGGTGTGGTTCCAGAATCGCCGCATGAAACACAAAAGACAAAACAAAGATGGTTCTTCTTACCAAGGTGACAGTGGTAGTGAGAGTTTTGACAAGGAGAATTCCCTGGACAAGGAAGAAGGGTTGATTTCAAACCCTCCTGCACAAAATAACCACATCGAATGTACTGAATCGGAGATTGACCGTGGCCGGAATACCACGCGTTCAGTAGAACCAGAGTCTCGTGAGGACCAAGACCTTTCAATTTCCCAAGCGTCAACAGATCGGGTTTTTCAAGGAAACAAGCTACCAACTAATGAGGTGATGTCTCCAGAAGGTCCTCCTGTTATTCACCCAACTAATGAGGTGATCTCCCCAGAAGGTTCCCCTGTTATTCAACCAGTGGTGGCTGGAGTCGACTTCGTTCACCCCGCCAACTCGGACAAGTACAAAACGACTCCTAGTCTCCGCTTGTTGAGTGGTTCTACACGCCACAGATCGCCTCCTTCAACCTATCTGTCTCCAAGTTCCAGCCCTGGAGAGAGCCCGAAAACCTCTCCACAGTGCCAGCAACCACGGATTTACCCTAGTCTTTACTCGAAAGACAGAATGTCAAGTTATACTTCCAGCGGTCAGCGAGAATACACACCGCCCTTTGTGGCCTGTAACTATTACAAGACACCTCCGCCCACGCACAATCAATCACAACAAAGAGACAATTCGGAGACATCCTACCACGTGACGGATAAACAGGAAGTTTATTCTACGGCCTGCTCCATGATCTACCCTCCACTGGGACATGATCACGTTCCACAATCTTCTCCAGTGGGGTGCGTCCAACCTCGTGGAGCTCTAATGAATTTTAGCATCTCAGACCAACGTATGGCAACACTCTACCCTCATGAGAATGTCGGTCAAATCGACCAACACCCCTCACCGAACCCACCTTCTTACATTCAGGAAGACTACGGCCGATATGATAATTATAGAATGACAACTTTTAATTCGTGCCGAGCAGGTGACGACGCAAGAAACTTCGTGCCGCCTAACGGTCAAAGTATATTTTGTGATCTTTCTAGCAACAACGAGAACCACATACCACGATGTGGCGTCACAACTCCTAAGCAACATATCTCTTCAACCATCTCGTTGCATGATCCCACAGGTTCTGTTGGAAACACTTCTGTTTATAATCCATCTTCAGACCTGTACAACGGTCAGTGTTGGACGAACAGTGAACTTAGTTTTAACTACAGTGGCTATTATGACTCTATAAATTACGTAGAGAGCCCCCTGTGGGACAACACAATTCTTCATCAATAAATACACAGCCCCCAGAATATTACCAACTTAGTTCACTTTGAATCAAATCAGCTGTTGTCACGACAACGCTCCTCATTTTGCAACAGCACAAAAATATTTTTTTAAAATTATTCGGAGACACCTCTTTCTATCCAACAATACTTAAAATTTATTTAGCATTGTTACTTCGCATTGTAACGAGTTCCTATTGTTAAACCTATAACTCGTCATTTTTCAGTTCATAATATTTGAAACTGTACTGTATTTCAAAATAGTAGGTAGAATCATTCTAATAAAAACTAAGTTATTACTTATGAAAATTTTAAATATTAAATAAAAAAGAATCTGCTATAAATATGAATCAATTCAGTCAAGACTAAATATTAATAGACCAATTTATCTAATGCTAGAATATCAACAAGTACATCTTCTGTATATTAATTTAGGTAATAGATGGCGCTTTAGTCGTTCTGTTTAAAAATAACCTTGTTCGTATATAATTATTCTATTATGGATTACATAAACTTGGTGTGGTACTGTCTTTTCTCTCTAATGTGCATTTTTCAGCGGTGTCGATTATTGTCGTTCATACATTGTATGTTTTATATTAAGTTCAACTTAATAACCTAGCTGAGCGGTATTTATTAGAAAGGTCAATCTATTTCTTATCTTTCATCTTTAACTATTCGTAATAGCTTAAAAAGTTATTTATATTTATGAATATTTAATCATATTTCTCCAATATCTTGACCTCTCATCAATCAATCACATGATCTTCAAAACTAGACATGTTGTGGTTTCCTTCTTTAAAGGAAGGTAGAGTTCCCCACCCGTCTTGTTAAACAAATGTACTGCAGAAACAAACTGTGCCGATTATACCAGAAAACCCGGCCATGCTAGGTACAACATCACAAGCTATGCAAAAGTGTAGTGCTCGCGTGTTTTATATATAACGTAATAATGTGTCGTGTGTAAGCTTCTGAACAACGCTTGTACACACACGCGCAATGTACGTAAATATTGTGTGATCTGTATCTGAGACAACTGCTTATATTAAAGCCTCGATTAGATCGCTATACTACAAACGTTGCAATATGCAACAGGTATTATTTATTATAAGTAGACTTGTACTAGGCCAGACAGTTTATGTTAGATTGTTTTCAGTTCGTTGTAACAGTAAACATAATGTGTTAACAGTGTAGTTATTGGTTTAAACATGACGTCAACACACATCTGTGGCTTTCTCTCTTTTTAAGATTTTTGTGCTATAGCGGCCTTGCGTGTTTCGTTGTTGTCACGTTATGTTCACTGTCCCCACAAGTGCCTGACGTAACGTTCACTTACCCACAAGTGCCTGAAAAAAAATCAAATTGATTTTTTTATCTCTTTGGTGGTGATGATGGGGTTATTTATTTTTATGTGGCTTATACATTTGAGTTTGTTTTATTCTTTTCGTCTAAGTGGCTTATACATTTGAGTTTGATTCTTTACTTCGATGTGACTTGGACATTTGAGTTTGTTTGATTCCTTTCGTATATGTGACTTAGACATTTGAGTTTGATTCTTTTCGTGTATGTGGCTTAGACATTTGAGTTTGTTTGATTCTTTTCTTCGATGTGGCTTATACATTTGAGTTTGTTTGATTCTTTTCGTCTAAGTGGCTTAGACATTTGAGATTGTTTGATTCTTTACTTCGATGTGGCTTAGACATTTGAGATTGTTTGATTCTTTACTTCGATGTGGCTTAGACATTTGAGATTGTTTGATTCTTTACTTCGATGTGGCTTAGACATTTGAGTTTGTTTGGTTCTTTTCTTCGATGTGGCTTAGACATTTGAGTGTGTTTGATTCTTTACTTCGATGTGGCTTAGACATTTGAGTTTGTTTGATTCTTTTCGTCTAAGTGGCTTAGACATTTGAGTTTGTTTGATTCTTTTCGTCTAAGTGGCTTAGACATTTGAGTTTGTTTGATTCTTTTCTTCGATGTGGCTTAGACATTTGAGTTTGTTTGATTCCTTTCGTCTATGTGGCTTAGACATTTGAGTTTGATTCTTTTCGTGTATGTGGCTTAGACATTTGAGTTTGTTTGATTCTTTTCGTCTATGTGGCTTAGACATTTGAGTTTCTTAATTGTAATTTTCAGTAATTCAGTACTGACGTATGTGTGAGGTTATTTAGAGAGAAATCCAGAGTGTAACCAAAAAAAGAGTTGTTGTCTTTATTTGATAAATGTACTTGAGGTTAATGCTTAAACAACTTCAGTTATTTGTAATGTCTCTTCAGAAATGTAATATAATAATTATTCTAAAAAAACCAAGTACTTGAAGTGCATATAGACTGGTAGTCCGTGTAAATGTTTACATGCATATTGTGAATTTGTGATGTTCAGAGTTTCATGGTCTACCAAACACGTTATATTTGGTGCCCCATTCAGTGTGTTGCTTTTGAAATTCTACTAAAATATATTAAAACAAATATATTTAAACACAGAAGAAGAGAACGGATGTTTTATAACGAGGTGTAAATATTCTACACAGATATAATTAAATGTATATTTATAATTGGATGTTTTTATCTTTTCAAAGATTCATCTACCGTTAAGGAGATCTGTACTTACCAACTGTTAGTGTGTACACTGTGGTAAGTAGAGATGTACTTACCAACTGTTAGTGTGTACACTGGGGTAAGGAGAGCTGTTCTTACCAACTGTGTGTGTGTACACTAGGGAAAGGAGAGCTGTACTTACCAACTGTTAGTGTGTACACTGGGATAAGGAGAGCTGTACTTACCAACTGTTAGTGTGTACACTGGGGTAAGGAGAGCTGTACTTACCAACTGTTAGTGTGTACACTGGGGTAAGGAGAGCTGTACTTACCAACTGTTAGTGTGTACACTGGGGTAAGGAGAGCTGTACTTACCAACTGTTAGTGTGTACACTGGGGTAAGGAGAGTTGTACTTACCAACTGTTAGTGTGTACACTGGGGTAAGGAGAGCTGTACTTACCAACTGTTAGTGTGTACACTGGGGTAAGAAGAGCTGTACTTACCAACTGTTGATGTATACACTGTGTAGGGAGAGCTGTACTTACCAACTGTTAGTGTGTACACTGTGGTAAGGAGAGCTGTACTTACCAACTGTTAGTGTATACACTGGAGTACGGAGAGCTGTACTTACCAACTGTTACTGTGTACACTGGGGTAAGGAGAGCTGTACTTACCAACGGTTGATGTATACACTGGGTAAGTAGAGATGTACTTAACAATTGTTAGTGTGTACACTGGGGTAAGGAGAGCTGTATTTACCAACTGTTGATGTATACACTGGGGTAAGGAGAGCTGTACTTACCAACTGTTAGTGTGTACACTGGGGTAAGGAGAGCTGTACTTACCAACTGTGTGTGTGTACACTATGGAAAGGACAGCTGTACTTACCAACTGTTGATGTATAGACTGGGGTAAGGAGAACTGTACTAACCAACTGTTAGGGTGTACACTGGGTAAGAAGATCTATACTTACCAACTGTTGATGTATACACTGGGGTAAGGAGAGCTGTACTTACCAACTGTTAGTGTGTACACTGGGGTAAGGACAGCTGTACTTACCAAATGTTGATGTATACACTGGGTAAGGAGAGCTGTACTTACCAACTGTTGATGTATACACTGGGTAAGGAGAGCTGTACTTACCAACTGTTGATGTATAGACTGGGGTAAGGAGAGCTGTACTTACCAACTGTTAGTGTGTACACTGGGTAAGGAGATCTATACTTACCAACTGTTGATGTATACACTGGGGTAATGAGAGCTGTACTTACCAACTGTTAGTGTGTACACTGGGGTAAGGACAGCTGTACTTACCAACTGTTGATGTATACACTGGGTAAGGAGAGCTGTACTTACCAACTGTTAGTGTGTACACTGTGGTAAGGAGAGCTGTACTTACCAACTGTTAGTGTATACACTGTGGTAAGGAGAGCTGTACTTACCAACTGTGTGTGTGTACACTAGGGAAAGGAGAGCTGTACTTACCAACTGTTGATGTATACACTGGGGTAAGAACAGCTGTACTTACCAACTGTTAATGTGTACACTGGGGTAAGGAGACCTGTACTTACCAACTGTTAGTGTGTACACTGGGGTAAGGAGAGCTGTACTTACCAACTGTTAGTGTGTACACTGGGGTAAGGGAGAGCTGTACCTTACCAACTGTTAGTGTGTACACTGGGGTAAGGAGAGCTGTACTTACCAACTGTTAGTGTGTACACTGGGGTAAGGAGAGTTGTACTTACCAACTGTTAGTGTGTACACTGGGGTAAGGAGAGCTGTACTTACCAACTGTTAGTGTGTACACTGGGGTAAGGAGAGCTGTACTTACCAACTGTTAGTGTGTACACTGAAGTAAGGAGAGCTGTACTTACCAAATGTTAGTGTGTACAATATGGTAAGGAGAGCTGTACTTACCAACTGTTAGAGTGTACAATGTGGTAAGGAGATCTGTACTTAACAATTGTTAATGTGTACACTGGAGTACGGAGAGCTGTACTTAACAACTGTTAGTGTGTACACTGGAGTACGGAGAGCTGTACTTACCAACTATTGATGTATACACTGGAGTACGGAGAGATGTACTTACCAACTGTTAATGTGTACACTGGGGTAAAGAGAGCTGTACTTACCAACTGTTAATGTGTACACTGGGGTAAGGAGAGCTGTACTTACCAACTGTTGATGTATACACTGTGTAAGGAGAGCTGTACTTACCAACTGTTAGTGTGTACACTGTGGTAAAAAGAGCTGTACTTACCAACTGTTAGTGTATACACTGGAGTACGGAGAGCTGTACTTACCAACTGTTAGTGTGTACACTGGGGTAAGGAGAGCTGTACTTACCAACGGTTGATGTATACACTGGGTAAGTAGAGATGTACTTACCAACTGTTGATGTACACTGGGTAAGGAGATCTGTACTTACCAACTGTTGATGTACACACTGGGGTAAGGAGAGCTGTACTTACCAACTGTTAGTGTGTACACTGGGGTAAAGAGAGCTGTACTTACCAACTGTTGATGTATACACTGGGGTAAGGAGAGCTGTACTTACCAACGGTTAGTGTGTACACGGTGGTAAGGAAAGCTGTACTTACCAACTGTTAGTGTATACACTGTGGTAAGGAGAGCTGTACTTACCAACTGTTAATGTGTACACTAGGGCAAGGGAAGGAACGAAGTATCAAGCCCAGTTCTGGAAGAATCCCAAATACCCCATTTGTCATGGTAACATTATTCTATTGTTATAAACACAGGAAAAAATGTGTTAAGTAGTAACACCAACATATTGGTTACTATTAATTGTAAAATATGCAGCGTATAGAGACAATAATAGTGAACACTACTACATCTTACATTAAAAATAATATTGAACACTACTACATCTTACATTAACAATAATATTGAACACTACATCTTACAGTAGCAATAACAGTTTACACTACCACATATTACAGTAACAATGACGGTGAACACTATTACACCTTACAGTAACAATGACAGTGTACACTACCACATATTACAGTAACAATGACAGTGAACACTACTACATCTTACAGTAACAATGACAGTGAACACTACTACATCTTACAGTAACAATAATAGTCAACACAACTACATCTTACAGTAACAATAATAGTCAACACTACTACATCTTACAGTAGCAATAACAGTGTACACTACTACATCTTACAGTAACAATAATACTGAACACTACCACATATTACAGTAACAATGATGGTGAACACTACTACATCTTACAGTAACAATAACAGTGAACACTACTACATCTTACAGTAACAATAACAGTGAACACTACTACATCTTACAGTAACAATAATATTAAACACTACCACATATTACAGTAACAATAATAGTGCACACTACATATTACAGTAACAATAATAGTGAACACAACTACATATTACAGTAACAATAACAGTGTACACTACCACATCTTACAGTAACAATAATAATAAACACAACTACATCTTACAGTAACAATAATAATAAACACAACTACATCTTACAGTAACAATAATATCGAACACTACCACATATTACAGTAACAATAATAGTGAAAACAACTACATCTTACAGTAACAATAATATTGAACACTACATCTTGCAGTAACAATAATAGTGAACACTACTACATCTTACAGTAACAATAACAGTGAACACTACTACACCTTACAGTAACAATAATAGTGAATACTACCACATATTACAGTAACAATAATATTGAACACTACATCTTCCAGTAACAATAATAGTGAACACTACTACACCTTACAGTAACAATAACAGTGTACATTACTACATCTTACAGTAACAATAATATTGAACACTACCACATATTACAGTAACAATAATAGTGCACACTACATATTACAGTAACAATAATAGTGAACACAACTACATATTACAGTAACAATAACAGTGTACACTACCACATCTTACAGTAACAATAATAGTAAACACAACTACATCTTACAGTAACAATAATATTGAACACTACATCTTACAGTAACAATAATAGTGAATACAACTACATCTTACAGTAACAATAATATCGAACACTAACACATATTACAGTAACAATAATAGTGAACACTACATCTTGCAGTAACAATAATAGTGAACACTACTACATCTTACAGTAACAATAACAGTGAACACTACTACACCTTACAGTAACAATAATATTGAATACTACCACATATTACAGTAACAATAGTATTGAACACTACATCTTCCAGTAACAATAATAGTGAACACTACTACATCTTACAGTAACAATAACAGTGAACACTACTACATCTTACAGTAACAATGACAGTGTACACTACCACATATTACAGTAACAATGACAGTGAACACTACTACATCTTACAGTAACAATGACAGTGTACACTACCACATATTACAGTAACAATGACAGTGTCCACCACCACATCTTACAGTAACAATAATAGTAAACACAACTAACTCTTACAGTAACAATAATATTGAACACTACCACATATTACAGTAACAGTAATAGTGAACACAACTACATGTTACAGTGACAATAATATTGAACACTACATCTTGCAATAACAATAATAGTGAACACAACTACATTTTACAGTAACAATAATATTGAACACTACCACATATTACAGTAACAATAATAGTGAACACAACTACATATTACAGTAACAATAATATTGAACACTACCACATATTACAGTAACAATAATATTGAACACTACATGTTGCAGTAACAATAATAGTGAACACTACTACATCTTACAGTAACAATAACAGTGAACACTACTACACCTTACAGTAACAATAACAGTGTGCACTACTACGTCTTACAGTAACAATAATATAGAACACTACATCTTGCAGTAAGAATAATAGTGAACACTACTACATCCTACAGTAACAATAACAGTATACACTACTACATCTTACAGTAACAATAACAGTGTACACTACTACGTCTTACAGTAACAATAATATTGAACACTACCACATATTACAGCAACAATAATAGTGAACACAACTACATCTTACAATAACAATAATATTGAACACTACCACATATTACAGTAACAATAACAGTGTACATTACTACATCTTACAGTAACAATAATAGTGAACACAACTACATCTTACACTAACACTAATATAAAACACTACATCTTACAGTAACAATATTATTGAACACTACCACATATTACACTAACAATAATTTTGAATACTACCACATATTACAGTAACAATAATAGTGAACACAACTACATGTTACAGTAACAATAATATTGAACACTGCATCATGCAGTAACAATAATAGTGAACACTACTACATCTTACAGTAACAATAATATTGAACACTACATCTTGCAGTAACAATAACAGTGAACACTATACACCTTACAGTAACAATAACAGTGTACACTACTACGTCTTACAGTAACAACAATATTGAACACTACCACATATTACAGTAACAATAATATTGAACACTACCACATATTACAGTAACAATAATAGTGAACACAACTACATCTTACAATAACAATAATATTGAACACTACCACATATTACAGTAACAATTACAGTGTACATTACTACATCTTACAGTAACAATAATATTGAACACTACCACATTATACAGTAACAATAATAGTGAACACTACATCTTCCAGTAACAATAATAGTGAACACTACTACACCTTACAGTAACAATAACAGTGTACATTACTACATCTTACAGTAACAATAATATTGAACACTACCACATATTACAGTAACAATAATAGTGCACACTACATATTACAGTAACAATAATAGTGAACACAACTACATATTACAGTAACAATAACAGTGTACACTACCACATCTTACAGTAACAATAATAGTAAACACAACTACATCTTACAGTAACAATAATATTGAACACTACATCTTACAGTAACAATAATAGTGAATACAACTACATCTTACAGTAACAATAATATCGAACACTACCACATATTACAGTAACAATAATAGTGAACACTACATCTTGCAGTAACAATAATAGTGAACACTACTACATCTTACAGTAACAATAACAGTGAACACTACTACACCTTACAGTAACAATAATATTGAATACTACCACATATTACAGTAACAATAGTATTGAACACTACATCTTCCAGTAACAATAATAGTGAACACTACTACATCTTACAGTAACAATAACAGTGAACACTACTACATCTTACAGTAACAATGACAGTGTACACTACCACATATTACAGTAACAATGACAGTGAACACTACTACATCTTACAGTAACAATGACAGTGTACACTACCACATATTACAGTAACAATGACAGTGTCCACCACCACATCTTACAGTAACAATAATAGTAAACACAACTACATCTTACAGTAACAATAATATTGAACACTACCACATATTACAGTAACAGTAATAGTGAACACAACTACATGTTACAGTGACAATAATATTGAACACTACATCTTGCAATAACAATAATAGTGAACACAACTACATTTTACAGTAACAATAATATTGAACACTACCACATATTACAGTAACAATAATAGTGAACACAACTACATATTACAGCAACAATAATATTGAACACTACCACATATTACAGTAACAATAATAGTGAACAGAACTACATCTTACAATAACAATAATATTGAACACTACCACATATTACAGTAACAATAACAGTGCACACTACTACATCTTACAGTAACAATGATATTGAACACTACCACATATTACAGTAACAATGACAGTGAACGCTACATCTTACAGTAACACTAACAGTGTACACTACCACATATTACAGTAACATTGACAGTGAACACTACTACATCTTACAGTAACAATGACAGTGTACACTACTACATCTTACAGTAACAATGACAGTGTACACTACCACATATTACAGTAACAATGACAGTGAACACTACTACATCTTACAGTAACAATGACAGTGTACACTGCCACATATTACAGTAACAATGACAGTGAACACTACTACATCTTACAGTAACAATAACAGTGTACACTACCACATATTACAGTAACAATAATAGTGAACACAACTACATATTACAGTAACAATAACAGTGTACACTACCACATCTTACAGTTACAATAATAGTAAACACAACTACATCTTACAGTAACAATAATAGTGAACACTACCACATATTACAGTAACAATAACAGTGAACACAACTACATGTTACAGTAACAATAATATTAAACACTACATGTTGCAGTAACAATAATAGTGAACACTACTACATCTTACAGTAACAATAACAGTGAACACTACTACACCTTACAGTAACAATAACAGTGTACACTACTACGTCTTACAGTAACAATAATATAGAACACTACATCTTGCAGTAAGAATAATAGTGAACACTACTACATCCTACAGTAACAATAACAGTATACACTACTACATCTTACAGTAACAATAACAGTGTACACTACTACGTCTTACAGTAACAATAATATTGAACACTACCACATATTACAGCAACAATAATAGTGAACACAACTACATCTTACAATAACAATAATATTGAACACTACCACATATTACAGTAACAATAACAGTGTACATTACTACATCTTACAGTAACAATAATAGTGAACACAACTACATCTTACACTAACACTAATATAAAACACTACATCTTACAGTAACAATATTATTGAACACTACCACATATTACAGTAACAATAATTTTGAATACTACCACATATTACAGTAACAATAATAGTGAACACAACTACATGTTACAGTAACAATAATATTGAACACTGCATCATGCAGTAACAATAATAGTGAACACTACTACATCTTACAGTAACAATAATATTGAACACTACATCTTGCAGTAACAATAACAGTGAACACTATACACCTTACAGTAACAATAACAGTGTACACTACTACGTCTTACAGTAACAACAATATTGAACACTACCACATATTACAGTAACAATAATATTGAACACTACCACATATTACAGTAACAATAATAGTGAACACAACTACATCTTACAATAACAATAATATTGAACACTACCACATATTACAGTAACAATTACAGTGTACATTACTACATCTTACAGTAACAATAATATTGAACACTACCACATTATACAGTAACAATAATAGTGAACACAACTACATCTTACAGTAGCACTAATACAGAACACTACATCTTACAGTAACAATAATATTGAACACTACCACATATTACAGTAACAATAATTTAGAATGCTACCTCATATTGCAGTAACAAAAATAGTGAACACAACTACATGTTACAGTAACAATGATATTGAACACTACATCTTGCAGTAACACTAACAGTGTACACTACCACATATTACAGTAACAATGACAGTGAACACTACTACATCTTAAAGTAACAATGAAAGTGTACACTACCACATATTACAGTAACAATGACAGTGAAAACAACTACATCTTATAGTAACAATAATATTGAACACTACATCTTGCAGTAACAATAATAGTGAACACAACTACATCTTACAGTAACAATATTATTGAACACTACCACATCTTACAGTAACAATAATAGTAAACACAAATACATCTTACAGTAACAATAATATTGAACACTACATCTTGCAGTAACAATAATAGTGAACACACCTACATCTTACAGTAACAATAATATTGAACACTACCACATATTACAGTAACAATAATAGTGAACACAACTACATATTACAGTAACAATAACAATGTACACTACCACATCTTACAGTAACAATAATAGTAAACACAACTACATCTTACAGTAACAATAATATTGAACACTACATCTTACAGTAACAATAATAGTGAACAAAACTACATCTTACAGTAACAATAATATTGAACACTACCACATATTACAGTAACAATAACAGTGAAAACAACTACATGTTACAGTAACAATAATAGTGAACACTACATCTTGCAGTAACAATAATAGTGAACACAACTACATCTTACAGTAACAATAATAGTGAACACTACATCTTACAGTAAAAAAAGAGTGAACACAACTACATCTTACAGTAACAATAATATTGAACACTACCACATATTACAGTAACAAAAACAGTGAACACAACTACATGTTACAGTAACAATAATATTGAACACTACATCTTACAGTAACAATAACAGTGAACACTACCACACCTTACAGTAACAATAACAGTGTACACTATTACGTCTTACAGTAACAATAATATAGAACACTACATCTTGCAGTAACAATAATAGTGAACACTGCTACATCTTGCAGTAAGAATAATAGTGTACATTACTACGTCTTACAGTAACAATAATATTGAACACTACCACATATTACAGTAACAACAATAGTGAACACAACTACATCTTACAATAACAATAATATTAAACACTACCACATATTACAGTAACAATAACAGTGTACATTACTACATCTTACAGTAACAATAATATTGAACACAACCACATTATACAGTAACAATAATAGTGAACACAACTACATGTTACAGTAACACTAATATAAAACACTACATCTTACAGTAACAATAATATTGAACACTACCACATATTACAGTAACAATAATTTTGAATACTACAACATATTACAGTAACAGTAATATTGAACACTGCATCATGCAGTAACAATAATAGTGAACACTACTACATCTTACAGTAACAATAATATTGAACACTACATCTTGCGGTAACAATAATAGTGAACACTACTACATCTTACAGTAACAATAATTTTGAATACTACCACATATTACAGTAACAATAATAGTGAACACAACTACATGTTACAGTAACAATAATATTGAACACAGCATCATTCATTAACAATAATAGTGAACACTACTAGATCTTACAGTAACAATAAAAGTGAACACTACCACATATTACAGTAACAATAATAGTGAACACAACTACAACTTACAATAACAATAACAGTGAACACTACTACACCTTACAGTAACAATAACAAAGTACACTACCACATCTTACAGTAACAATAACAGTGCACACTACTACATCCTACAGTAACAATAACAGTGTACACTACTACATCCTACAGTAACAATAATATTGAACACTACCACATATTACAGTAACAATAATAGTGAACACAGCTACATCTTACAGTAACAATAATATTGGACACTACATCTTGCAGTAACAATAATAGTAAACACTACTACATCTTACAGTAACAATAACAGTGTACACTACCACATATTACAGTAACAATGACAATGAACACCACATCTTACAGTAACAATAACAGTGTACACTACCACATATTACAGCAACAATGACAGTGAACACTACTACATCTTACAGTAACAATGACAGTGTACACTACCACATATTACAGTAACAATGACAGTGAACACTACTACATCTTACAGTAACAATGACAGTGAACACTACTACATCTTACAGTAACAATGACAGTGAACACTACTACATCTTACACTAACAATGACAGTGTACACTACCACATATTACAGTAACAATGACAGTGAACACTACTACATCTTCAGTAACAATGACAGTGTACACTACCACATATTACAGTAACAATGACAGTATACACTACCACATATTACAGTAACAATGACAGTGTCCACCACCACATCTTACAGTAACAATAATAGTAAACACAACTACTTCTTACAGTAACAATAATATTGAACACTACATCTTGCAGTAACAATAATAGTGAACACTACTACATCTTACAGTAACAATAATATCGAACACTACCACATATTACAGTAACAATAATAGTAGTCACATTGCTACATACTACACTAGCAATAATAGTTAAACCACTACATACTACAAGAACAACAATAGTCACACTACTACATATACTACATAACAGCAATAATAGTTATACCACTACATACCACAATAACAATAATAGTAGTCACACTACTATATACTACAGTAACAATAATAGTTATACCATTACATACTACAATACCAATAACAGTCACACTACTATATACAACACTAACAATAATAGTTATACCACTACATACCACAATAACAATAATAATAGTCACACTACTACATACAACACTAACAATAATAGTTATACCACTACATACCACAATAACAATAATAGTAGTCACATTACTACATACTACACTAGCAATCATAGTTAAACCACTACATACTACTAGAAAAATAATAGTCACACTACAATATACTACACTAACAATAATAGTTATAACACTACATACTACAAGAACAATAATAGTTGTCACACTACTATATACAACACTAGCAATAATAGTTAAACCACTACACACTACAAGAGAAATAATAGTAGTCACACTGCTACATACAACACTAACAATAATAGTTGAACCACTACATACTACAAGAAAAATAATAGTCACACTACTACATACAACACTAGCAATAATAGTTATACCACTACATACTACAAGAACAATAATAATAGTCACACTACTATATACAACACTAGCAATAATAGTTAAACCACTACATACTACAAGAACAATAATAGTAGTCACATTACTACATACTACACTTGCAATAATAGTTAAACCACTACATACTACAAGAAAAATAATAGTCACACTACTACATACTACACTAACAGTAATAGTTATACCACTACATACCATTAATAACAATAATAGTAGTCATTCACTATATACAACACTAACAATAATAGTTAAACCACTACATACCTACAAGAACAATAATAGTAGTCACATTACTACATACTACACTAGCAATAATAGTTAAACCATTACATACTACAAGAACAATAATAGTGGTCCCACTACTATATACTACAGTAACAATAATAGTCATACCACTACATACTACAAGAACAATAATAGTCACACTACTATATACTACACCAGCAATAATAGTTAAACCACTACATACTACAAGAACAATAATAGTAGTCACATTACTACATACTACACTAGCTATAATAGTTAAACCACTACATACTACAAGAACAATAATAGTCACACTACTACATACTACAGTAACAATAATAGTTATACCACTACAAACTACAAAAAAAATAATAGTCACACTACTACATACAACACTAACAATAATAGTTATACCCACTACATACCACAAGAACAATAATACTCACACTACTACATACTACACTAGCAATAATAGTTAGTTATACCACTACATACCTACAAGAAAAAATAATAGTCACACTACTACATACAACACTAACAATAATAGTTATACCACTACATACCACAACAAGAACAATAAAAGTCACACTACTATATACCACTTACACTAATTACACAATAATAGTTATACCCACTACATACTACAAGAACAGTAATAGTCACACTACTACATACAACACTAGCAATAATAGTTATACCACTACATACTACAAGAACAATAATAATAGTCACACTACTATATACAACACTAGCAATAATAGTTAAACCACTACATACTACAAGAACAATAATAGTAGTCACATTACTACATACTACACTAGCAATAATAGTTAAACCACTACATACTACAAGAACAATAATAATAGTCACACTACTATATACAACACTAGCAATAATAGTTAAACCACTACATACTACAAGAACAATAATAATAGTCACACTACTATATACAACACTAGCAATAATAATTAAACCACAACATACTACAAGAACAATAATAGTAGTCATCTTTCTACATACTCAACTAGCAATAATAGTTAAACCACTACATACTACAAGAACAATAATAGTAGTCACACTACTATATACTACAGTAACAATAATTGTTATACCACTACATACCACAATAACAATAATAGTAGTCACACTACTATATACACCACTAACAATAATAGTTAAACCACTACATACTACAACAACAATAATAGTAGACACATTACTACATACTCATTACACTAGCAATAATAGTTAAACCACTACATACTACAAGAACAATAATAATAGTCACACTACTATATACTACAGTAACAATAATAGTTATACCAACTACATACTCAGTTAAGAACAATAATAGTAGTCACACTACTATATACTACAAGAACAAAAATAGTAGTCACACTACTATATACTACAGTAACAATAATAGTTATACCACTATATACCACAATGACAATAATAGTAGTCACACTACTATATACAACACTAACAATAATAGTTATACCACTACATACCACAATAACAATAATAATAGTCACACTACTACATACAACACTAACAATAATAGTTAAACCACTACATACTACAAGAACAATAATAGTAGTCACATTGCTACATACTACACTAAGCAATAATAGTTAAACCACTACATACCACAAGAACAATAATAGTCACACTACTACTACATACTACACCAGCAATAATAGTTATACCACTACATACCACAATGGTAACAATAATAGTAGTCACACTACTATATACTACAGTAACAATAATAGTTATACCATTACATACTACAATACCAATAATAGTCACACTACTATATACAACACTAACAATAATAGTTATACCACTACATACCACAATAACAATAATAATAGTCACACTACTACATACAACACTAGCAATAATAGTTATACCACTACATACCACAATAACAATAATAGTAGTCACATTACTACATACTACACTAGCAATCATAGTTAAACCACTACATACTACTACAAAAATAATAGTCACACTACAATATACTACACTAACAATAATAGTTATACCACTACATACTACAAGAACAATAATAGTTGTCACACTACTATATACAACACTAGCAATAATAGTTAAACCACTACACACTACAAGAGAAATAATAGTAGTCACACTGCTACATACAACACTAACAATAATAGTTAAACCACTACATACTACAAGAAAAATAATAGTCACACTACTACATACAACACTAGCAATAATAGTTATACCCACTACATACCTACAAGAACAATAATAATAGTCACACTGCTATATACAACACTAGCAATAATAGTTAAACCACTACATACTACAAGAACAATAATAGTAGTCACATTACTACATACTACACTAGCAATAATAGTTAAACCACTACATACTACAAGAAAAATAATAGTCACACTACTACATACTACACTAACAGTAATAGTTATACCACTACATACCACAATAACAATAATAGTAGTCACACTACTATACACAACACTAACAATAATAGTTAAACCACTACATACTACAAGAACAATAATAGTAGTCACATTACTACATACTACACTAGCAATAATAGTTAAACCATTACATACTACAAGAACAATAATAGTGGTCACACTACTATATACTACAGTAACAATAATAGTTATACCACTACATACTACAAGAACAATAATACTAGTCACACTACTATATACAACACTAACAATAATAGTTATACCACTACATACTACAAGAACAATAATAATAGTCACACTACTATATACAACACTAGCAATAATAGTTAAACCACTACATACTACAAGAACAATAATAGTAGTCACATTACTACATACTACACTAGCAATAATAGTTAAACCACTACATACTACAAGAAAAATAATAGTCACACTACTACATACTACACTAACAGTAATAGTTATATCACTACATACTACAAGAACAATAATAGTAGTTACATTACTACATACTACACCAGCAATAATAGTTAAACCATTACATACTAGAAGAACAATAATAGTGGTCACACTACTATATACTACAGTAACAATAATAGTTATACCACTATATACTACAAGAACAATAATAGTAGTCACACTACTATATACTACAGTAACAATAATAGTTATACCACTACATACCACAATAACAAAAATAGTAGTCACACTACTATATACAACACTAACAATAATAGTTAAACCACTACATACTACAAGAACAATAATAGTAGTCACATTACTATATACTACACTAGCAATAATAGTTAAACCACTACATACTACAAGAAGAATAATAGTCACACTACTACATACTACACCAGCAATAATAGTTAAACCACTACATACTACAAGAACAATAATAGTAGTCACATTACTACATACTACACTAGCTATAATAGTTAAACCACTACATACTACAAGAACAATTATAGTCACACTACTACATACTACAGTAACAATAATAGTTATACCACTACAAACTACAAAAAAAATAATAGTCACACTACTACATACAACACTAACAATAATAGTTATACCACTACATACCACAAGAACAATAATAACTACTACACTACTACATACTACACTAGCAATAATAGTTATACCACTACATACTACAAGAAAAATAATAGTCACACTACTACATACAACAGTAACAATAATAGTTATACCACTACATACTACAAGAACAATAATAGTAGTCACATTACTACATACTACACTTGCAATAATAGTTAAACCACTACATACTACAAGAACAATAATAGTCACACTACTACATACTACACCAGCAATAATAGTTATACCACTACATACCACAATAACAATAATAGTAGTCACACTACTATATACTACAGTAACAATAATAGTTATACCATTACATACTACAATACCAATAACAGTCACACTACTATATACAACACTAACAATAATAGTTATACCACTACATACCACAATAACAATAATAATAGTCACACTACTACATACAACACTAACAATAATAGTTATACCACTACATACCACAATAACAATAATAGTAGTCACATTACTACATACTACACTAGCAATCATATTTAAACCACTACATACTACTAGAAAAATAATAGTCACACTACAATATACTACACTAACAATAATAGTTATAACACTACATACTACAACAACAATAATAGTTGTCACACTACTATATACAACACTAGCAATAATAGTTAAACCACTACACACTACAAGAGAAATAATAGTAGTCACACTGCTACATACAACACTAACAATAATAGTTGAACCACTACATACTACAAGAAAAATAATAGTCACACTACTACATACAACACTAGCAATAATAGTTATACCACTACATACTACAAGAACAATAATAATAGTCACACTACTATATACAACACTAGCAATAATAGTTAAACCACTACATACTACAAGAACAATAATAGTAGTCACATTACAACATACTACACTTGCAATAATAGTTAAACCACTACATAGTACAAGAAAAATAATAGTCACACTACTACATACTACACTAACAGTAATAGTTATACCACTACATACCACAATAACAATAATAGTAGTCACACTACTATATACAACACTAACAATAATAGTTAAACCACTACATACTACAAGAACAATAATAGTAGTCACATTACTACATACTACACTAGCAATAATAGTTAAACCATTACATACTACAAGAACAATAATAGTGGTCACACTACTATATACTACAGTAACAATAATAGTCATACCACTACATACTACAAGAACAATAATAGTCACACTACTATATACTATACCAGCAATAATAGTTAAACCACTACATACTACAAGAACAATAATAGTAGTCACATTACTACATACTACACTAGCTATAATAGTTAAACCACTACATACTACAAGAACAATAATAGTCACACTACTACATACTACAGTAACAATAATAGTTATTCCACTACAAACTACAAAAAAAATAATAGTCACACTACTACATATAACACTAACAATAATAGTTATACCACTACATACTACAAGAACAATAATACTCACACTACTACATACTACACTAGCAATAATAGTTATACCACTACATACTACAAGAAAAATAATAGTCACACTACTACATACAACACTAACAATAATAGTTATACCACTACATACTACAAGAACAATAAAAGTCACACTACTATATACTACACTAATAATAATAGTTATACCACTACATACTACAAGAACAGTAATAGTCACACTACTACATACAACACTAGCAATAATAGTTATACCACTACATACTACAAGAACAATAATAATAGTCACACTACTATATACAACACTAGCAATAATAGTTAAACCACTACATACTACAAGAACAATAATAATAGTCACACTACTATATACAACACTAGCAATAATAATTAAACCACAACATACTACAAGAACAATAATAGTAGTCATCTTTCTACATACTCAACTAGCAATAATAGTTAAACCACTACATACTACAAGAACAATAATAGTAGTCACACTACTATATACTACAGTAACAATAATTGTTATACCACTACATACCACAATAACAATAATAGTAGTCACACTACTATATACAACACTAACAATAATAGTTAAACCACTACATACTACAACAACAATAATAGTAGACACATTACTACATACTACACTAGCAATAATAGTTAAACCACTACATACTACAAGAACAATAATAATAGTCACACTACTATATACTACAGTAACAATAATAGTTATACCACTACATACTACAAGAACAATAATAGTAGTCACACTACTATATACTACAAGAACGAAAATAGTAGTCACACTACTATATACTACAGTAACAATAATAGTTATACCACTATATACCACAATGACAATAATAGTAGTCACACTACTATATACAACACTAACAATAATAGTTAAACCACTACATACTACAAGAACAATAATAGTAGTCACATTGCTACATACTACACTAGCAATAATAGTTAAACCACTACATACTACAAGAACAATAATAGTCACACTACTACATACTACACCAGCAATAATAGTTATACCACTACATACCACAATAACAATAATAGTAGTCACACTACTATATACTACAGTAACAATAATAGTTATACCATTACATACTACAATACCAATAATAGTCACACTACTATATACAACACTAACAATAGTAGTTATACCACTACACACCACAATAACAATAATAATAGTCACACTACTACATACAACACTAGCAATAATAGTTATACCACTACATACCACAATAACAATAATAGTAGTCACATTACTACATACTACACTAGCAATCACAGTTAAACCACTACATACTACTAGAAAAATAATAGTCAAACTACAATATACTACACTAACAATAATAGTTAAACCACTACACACTACAAGAGAAATAATAGTAGTCACACTGCTACATACAACACTAACAATAATAGTTAAACCACTACATACTACAAGAAAAATAATAGTCACACTACTACATACAACACTAGCAATAATAGTTATACCACTACATACTACAAGAACAATAATAATAGTCACACTACTATATACAACACTAGCAATAATAGTTAAACCACTACATACTACAAGAACAATAATAGTAGTCACATTACTACATACTACACTAGCAATAATAGTTAAACCACTACATACTACAAGAAAAATAATAGTCACACTACTACATACTACACTAACAGTAATAGTTATACCACTACATACCACAATAACAATAATAGTAGTCACACTACTATATACAACACTAACAATAATAGTTAAACCACTACATACTACAAGAACAATATAAGTAGTCACATTACTACATACTACACTAGCAATAATAGTTAAACCATTACATACTACAAGAACAATAATAGTGGTCACACTACTATATACTACAGTAACAATAATAGTTATACCACTACATACTACAAGAAAAATAATAGTCACACTACTACATACTACAGTTACAATAATAGTTAAACCACTACATACTACAAGAACAATAATAGTAGTCACATTACTACATACTACACTAGCAATAATAGTTAAACCACTACATACTACAAGAACAATAATAGTAGTCACATTACTACATACTACACTAGCAATAATAGTTAAACCACTACATACTACAAGAACAATAATAGTCACACTACTACATACTACACCAGCAATAATAGTTAAACCACTACATACTACAAGAACAATAATAGTAGTCACATTACTACATACTACACTAGCTATAATAGTTAAACCACTACATACTACAAGAACAATAATAGTCACACTACTACATACTACAGTAACAATAATAGTTATACCACTACAAACTACAAAAAAAATAATATTCACACTACTACATACAACACTAACAATAATAGTTATACCACTACATACTACAAGAACAATAATACTCACACTACTACATACTACACTAGCAATAATAGTTATACCACTACATACTACAAGAAAAATAATAGTCACACTACTACATACAACACTAACAATAATAGTTATACCACTACATACTACAAGAACAATAAAAGTCACACTACTATATACTACACTAATAATAATAGTTATACCACTACATACTACAAGAACAGTAATAGTCACACTACTACATACAACACTAGCAATAATAGTTATACCACTACATACTACAAGAACAATAATAATAGTCACACTACTATATACAACACTAGCAATAATAGTTAAACCACTACATACTACAAGAACAATAATAGTAGTCACATTACTACATACTACACTAGCAATAATAGTTAAACCACTACATACTACAAGAACAATAATAATAGTCACACTACTATATACAAGACTAGCAATAATAGTTAAACCACTACATACTACAAGAACAATAATAATAGTCACACTACTATATACAACACTAGCAATAATAATTAAACCACAACATACTACAAGAACAATAATAGTGGTCATCTTTCTACATACTCAACTAGCAATAATAGTTAAACCACTACACACTACAAGAACAATAATAGTAGTCACACTACTATATACTACAGTAACAATAATTGTTATACCACTACATACCACAATAACAATAATAGTAGTCACACTACTATATACAACACTAACAATAATAGTTAAACCACTACATACTACAACAACAATAATAGTAGACACATTACTACATACTACACTAGCAATAATAGTTAAACCACTACATACTACAAGAACAATAATAATAGTCACACTACTATATACTACAGTAACAATAATAATAGTCACACTACTATATACTACAGTAACAATAATAGTTATACCACTACATACTACAAGAACAATAATAGTAGTCACACTACTATATACTACAAGAACAATAATAGTCACACTACTACATACTACACCAGCAATAATAGTTATACCACTACATACTACAAGAACAATAATAGTAGTCACACTACTACATACTACAGTAACAACAATAGTTATATCACTACATACTACAAGAACAATAATAGTCACACTACTACATACAACACTAACAATAATAGTTATACCACTACATACTACAACAAAAATAATAGTTGTCACACTACTATATACAACACTAGCAATAATAGTTAAACCACTACACACTACAAGAGAAATAATAGTAGTCACACTGCTACACACAACACTAACAATAATAGTTAAACCACTACATACTACAAGAAAAATAATAGTCACACTACTACATACAACACCAGCAATAATAGTTATACCACTACATACTACAAGAACAATAATAATAGTCACACTACTACATACTACACTAACAGTAATAGTTATATCATTACATACTACAAGAACAATAATAGTAGTCACACTACTATATACTACAGTAACAATAATAGTTATACCACTACTTACTAAAAGAACAATAATAGTAGTCACACTACTATATACTACAGTAACAATAATAGTTATACCACTATATACCACAATGACAATAATAGTAGTCACACTACTATATACAACACTAACAATAATAGTTAAACCACTACATACTACAAGAACAATAATAGTAGTCACATTGCTACATACTACACTAGCAATAATAGTTAAACCACTACATACTACAAGAACAATAATAGTCACACTACTACATACTACACCAGCAATAATAGTTATACCACTACATACCACAATAACAATAATAGTAGTCACACTACTATATACTACAGTAACAATAATAGTTATACCATTACATACTACAATACCAATAATAGTCACACTACTATATACAACACTAACAATAATAGTTATACCACTACATACCACAATAACAATAATAATAGTCACACTACTACATACAACACTAGCAATAATAGTTATACCACTACATACCACAATAACAATAATAGTAGTCACATTACTACATACTACACTAGCAATCATAGTTAAACCACTACATACTACTACAAAAATAATAGTCACACTACAATATACTACACTAACAATAATAGTTATACCACTACATACTACAAGAACAATAATAGTTGTCACACTACTATATACAACACTAGCAATAATAGTTAAACCACTACACACTACAAGAGAAATAATAGTAGTCACACTGCTACATACAACACTAACAATAATAGTTAAACCACTACATACTACAAGAAAAATAATAGTCACACTACTACATACAACACTAGCAATAATAGTTATACCACTACATACTACAAGAACAATAATAATAGTCACACTGCTATATACAACACTAGCAATAATAGTTAAACCACTACATACTACAAGAACAATAATAGTAGTCACATTACTACATACTACACCAGCAATAATAGTTAAACCACTACATACTACAAGAAAAATAATAGTCACACTACTACATACTACACTAACAGTAATAGTTATACCACTACATACCACAATAACAATAATAGTAGTCACACTACTATATACAACACTAACAATAATAGTTAAACCACTACATACTACAAGAACAATAATAGTAGTCACATTACTACATACTACACTAGCAATAATAGTTAAACCATTACATACTACAAGAACAATAATAGTGGTCACACTACTATATACTACAGTAACAATAATAGTTATACCACTACATACTACAAGAACAATAATACTAGTCACACTACTATATACAACACTAACAATAATAGTTATACCACTACATACTACAAGAACAATAATAATAGTCACACTACTATATACAACACTAGCAATAATAGTTAAACCACTACATACTACAAGAACAATAATAGTAGTCACATTACTACATACTACACTAGCAATAATAGTTAAACCACTACATACTACAAGAAAAATAATAGTCACACTACTACATACTACACTAACAGTAATAGTTATATCACTACATACTACAAGAACAATAATAGTAGTTACATTACTACATACTACACCAGCAATAATAGTTAAACCATTACATACTAGAAGAACAATAATAGTGGTCACACTACTATATACTACAGTAACAATAATAGTTATACCACTATATACTACAAGAACAATAATAGTAGTCACACTACTATATACTACAGTAACAATAATAGTTATACCACTACATACCACAATAACAAAAATAGTAGTCACACTACTATATACAACACTAACAATAATAGTTAAACCACTACATACTACAAGAACAATAATAGTAGTCACATTACTATATACTACACTAGCAATAATAGTTAAACCACTACATACTACAAGAAGAATAATAGTCACACTACTACATACTACACTAACAGTAATAGTTATATCACTACATACTACAAGAACAATAATAGTAGTCACATTACTACATACTACACTAGCTATAATAGTTAAACCACTACATACTACAAGAACAATTATAGTCACACTACTACATACTACAGTAACAATAATAGTTATACCACTACAAACTACAAAAAAAATAATAGTCACACTACTACATACAACACTAACAATAATAGTTATACCACTACATACTACAAGAACAATAATACTCACACTACTACATACTACACTAGCAATAATAGTTATACCACTACATACTACAAGAAAAATAATAGTCACACTACTACATACAACAGTAACAATAATAGTTATACCACTACATACTACAAGAACAATAAAAGTCACACTACTATATACTACACTAATAATAATAGTTATACCACTACATACTACAAGAACAGTAATAGTCACACTACTACATACAACACTAGCAATAATAGTTATACCACTACATACTACAAGAACAATAATAATAGTCACACTACTATATACAACACTAGCAATAATAGTTAAACCACTACATACTACAAGAACAATAATAGCAGTCACATTACTACATACTACACTAGCAATAATAGTTAAACCACTACATACTACAAGAACAATAATAATAGTCACACTACTATATACAACACTAGCAATAATAGTTAAACCACTACATACTACAAGAACAATAATAATAGTCACACTACTATATACAACACTAGCAATAATAGTTAAACCACTACATACTACAAGAACAATAATAGTAGTCATCTTTCTACATACTCCACTAGCAATAATAGTTAAACCACTACATTCTACAAGAAAAATAATAGTCAGACTACTACATACTACACTAACAGTAATAGTTATATCACTACATACTACAAGAACAATAATAGTAGTCACATTACTACATACTACACTAGCAATAATAGTTAAACCATTACATACTACAAGAACAATAATAGTAGTCACACTACTATATACTACAGTAACAATAATAGTTATACCACTACATACTACAAGAACAATAATAGTAGTCACACTACTATATACTACAGTAACAATAATTGTTATACCACTACATACCACAATAACAATAATAGTAGTCACACTACTATATACAACACTAACAATAATAGTTAAACCACTACATTCTACAAGAAAAATAATAGTCACACTACTACATACTACACTAACAGTAATAGTTATATCACTACATACTACAAGAACAATAATAGTAGTCACATTACTACATACTACACTAGCAATAATAGTTAAACCATCACATACTACAAGAACAATAATAATAGTCACACTACTATATACTACAGTAACAATAATAATAGTCACACTACTATATACTACAGTAACAATAATAGTTATACCACTACATACTACAAGAACAATAATAGTAGTCACACTACTATATACTACAAGAACAATAATAGTCACACTACTACATACTACACCAGCAATAATAGTTATACCACTACATACTACAAGAACAATAATAGTAGTCACACTACTACATACTACAGTAACAATGATAGTTATACCACTACATACTACAAGAACAATAATAGTCACACTACTACATACAACACTAACAAAAATAGTTATACCACTACATACTACAAGAAAAATAATAGTTGTCACACTACTATATACAACACTAGCAATAATAGTTAAACCACTACACACTACAAGAGAAATAATAGTAGTCACACTGCTACATACTACAGTAACAATGATAGTTATACCACTACATACTACAAGAACAATAATAGTCACACTACTACATACAACACTAACAAAAATAGTTATACCACTATATACTACACTAACAATAATAGTTATACCACTACATACTACATTAACCATTATACTTACATTATTATATACAACAAGTCTTAAGGTATGGCTTACTTTCTTAGACATAATACAGCTAAATATGTCCTGTCGTTTAACTTTCTGTCTAAAACATGACAGGAGTGAATGTTTCCTACTGTCTAGTTTCTTGGACAACCAACCTAGAGTGTGTAGTGACGTTTCATGGTGTGTTTATTCACTATTGTTTTGTACTATGTTATAATATTACAATACAGATGCTGTAAAGATAACTTCTCTCTCTGGTGATTACAATTTCAGTGCCAACAAATCTTTCTTTAAAAGTCTCAGATTAATATTAACTCCACTAATATATATCTTCCTGATATAGATAAACAATCATACAAAAAAGTAAACAATTATTCACGATGACGAGAAACCCACTTGGAATAAAAATGTATCTCAAGAAGTCTAGTCCGGGTATTAAAACTTTATTTAAATAGAGAAAGCTCCCCGACCTTCTCAAGTGATTTCCACGTTTAGAAATATCGAAATGTTCTTTATTTTTATTTTAATAAAAGTTTTATTACCCATAACAGCCATCTTGAGATACAACTTATCATTACAGACCCGTGACCGTAGTGCTCTTCTGTGATTTGATTGGGTGTTTATAGATTTTGTCTTTTCCAAGAAATGTTGATTTTATTTCTACCTACTGGTTGTCTTCTTGAAAAATAACCCACAAAAAGAGTCCTGTACCTTATTATGTATATGGTTAAATATACAGATGACGTATTTTCAAAGTAAAATATAAACACACTACCAGAAACACACCTATTAAACAAATATTGATAACGAGGAAGGCGGAATAACCATCAAAGACTATGGACACGAGGTTCCCTGATCTCACTTTAACCCTAACACCGTGCGCGTTATCTCACGTTCTTTTGTGTTACAAATTTTGTTCCAGATTACCATGGCAACAACATTTGTCAGCCATGAGTTACGTAAATACGCTGGGAGGGAACATATTGATTTTCTATACTTGTGATAGATAATGACGTTACAGCTGTGACTCCAGAATCACTTTCTAGGAGCCGAGGCAGAAATTTCTAAAAATAAAATTCATAATCAAACACCAGGTTTGTGTCTTTGGTCAGTGCTCAGTTGTTTAAATGCGTTACACGTAATCAGTCATACTATGAGTTTCTATCCAGAGAATAAAAAACATTTGATATGTGGGTATTGGAAGGAAGAAAAACTTTGAAACATCTAATATTATAATTTTTATTTTACACAAATATTCAAACATCGACGGATTAAGGAACTACAAAACGCTGAGTTATAAACATTAGTAACCATAACCATGTTTTAAACTAACCCACAGTAGACTGATGAACTGCAAGAAACTCAGTTATAAACATTAGTAGTAATAACAATGTTTTAAAATAACCCACAGCAGGCAGATGAACTACAATAAACTGAGTTATAAACATTAGTAGTAATAACAATGTTTTAAAATAACCCACAGCAGACAGATGAACTACAATAAACTGAGTTATAAACATTAGCAGTCTTAACCATGCTTAAAATAACCCACAGCAGGCAGGTGAGCTACAAGAAACTCAGTTATAAACATTAGTAGTAATAACCATCTTTTAAAATAATTCACAGTAGACTGATGAACTACAAGAAACTGAGTTACAAACATTAGTAATCACATCCACATTTTGATTCACAGTAGACTGATGAACTACTAGAGACTGACTTATAAACATCAGTATTCATATCCATGTTTAATCCCTGCTCGGTGTGTTTCGTAGCTGTAATTAATTTGCATTGCCAAAACTGTTTGTAAGTGCTAACTTCCGACGTCTTCTATCAAAGATGATATTAAAAATATTAATCCGTGGTGACGAGACTCTTCTATTACTGCTTTCTCTACCAATAGTGACGAGACTCTTCTATTAGTGCTTTCTCTACCCATATTGACGAAACTATTCTATTAGTACTTTCTCTACCCATAGTGACAAGACTCTTCTATTAGTGCTTTCTCTACCCATAGGGACAAGACTCTTCTATTAGTGCTTTCTCTACCCATAGTGGCGAGACTCTTCTATTAGTGCTTTCTCTACCCATAGTGGCGAGACTCTTTAATATTAGTGCTTTCTCTACCCATAGTGGCGAGACTCTTCTATTAGTGCTTTCTCTTCCCATAGTGACGAGACTCTTCTATTAGTGCTTTCTCTACCCATAGTGAAGAGACTCTTCTATTAGTGCTTTCTCTACCTATAGTGACGAGACTCTTCTATTAGTGCTTTCTCTACCCATAGTGACGAGACTCTTCTATTAGTGCTCTCTCTACTCATGGTGACGAGACTCTTCTCTTGGTGCTTTCTCTACCCATAGTGACGAGACTCTTCTATTAGTGCTTTCTCTACCCATGTTGTCGAGACTCTTCTATTAGTGCTCTCTCTACTCATAGTGACGAGACTCTTCTCTTGGTGCTTTCTCTACCCATAGTGACGAGACTCTTCTATTAGTGCTTTCTCTACCCATAGTCACGAGACTCTTTTATTGGTGCTCTCTCTACTTATAGGACGAGACTCTTCTATTAGTGCTTTTTCTACCCAAGTGACGAAACTCTTCTATTGATGCTTTCTCTACCCATAGTGACGAGACTCTTCTATTAGTGCTTTCTCTACCCATAGTAACGAGAATCTTTAATATTAGTGCTTTCTCTACCTATAGTGACGAGACTTTTCTATTAGTGCTTTCTCTACCCATAGTGACGAAACTCCTCTATTAGTGCTTTCTCTACCCATAGTGACGAGACTCCTCTATTAGTGCTTTCTCTACTCATAGTGACGAGACTGTTCTATTAGTGCTTTCTCTACCCATAGTGAGGAGACTCTTCTATTGGTGCTTTCTCTACCCATAGTGACGAGACTCTTCTATTAGTGCTTTCTCTACCCACAGTGACGAGACTCTTCTATTAGTGCTTTCTCTACCCATAGTCACGAGACTCTTCTATTGGTGCTCTCTCTACTCATAGTGACGAGACTCTTCTCTTGGTGCTTTCTCTACCCATAGTGACGAGACTCTTCTATTAGTGCTTTCTCTACCCATAGTCACGAGACTCTTTTATTGGTGCTCTCTCTACTCATAGTGACGAGACTCTTCTCTTGGTGCTTTCTCTACCCATATGATGAGACTCTTTTATATTAGTGCTTTCTCTACCCATATGATGAGACTCTTTTATATTAGTGCTTTCTCTACCCAAAGTGACGAGACTCTTCTATTAATTCTTTTTCTACCCAAGTGACGAGACTCTTCTATTAATTCTTTTTCTACCCAAGTGACGAGACTCTTCTATTAGTGCTTTCTCTACCCATAGTGACGTGAGTCTTTTATATTAGTGCTTTCTCTACCCATATTGTCGAGACTCTTCTATTAGTGCTTTCTCTACCCATATTGTCGAGACTCTTCTATTAGTGCTTTCTCTACCCAAGTGACGAGACTCTTCTATTGGTGCTTTCTATACCCATAGTGACGAGACTCTTTTATTAGTGCTTTCTCTACCCAAGTGACGAGACTCTTCTATTGGTGCTTTCTCTACCCATAGTGACGAGACTCTTCTATTAGTGCTTTCTCTACCCACAGTGACGAGACTCTTCTATTAGTGCTTTCTCTACCCATAGTCACGAGACTCTTCTATTGGTGCTCTCTCTACTCATAGTGACGAGACTCTTCTCTTGGTGCTTTCTCTACCCATAGTGACGAGACTCTTCTATTAGTGCTTTCTCTACCCATAGTCACGAGACTCTTTTATTGGTGCTCTCTCTACTCATAGGACGAGACTCTTCTATTAGTGCTTTTTCTACCCAAGTGACGAGACTCTTCTATTCATGCTTTCTCTACCTATAGTGACGAGACTTTTCTATTAGTGCTTTCTCTACCCATAGTGACGAGACTCCTCTATTAGTGCTTTCTCTACCCATAGTGACGAGACTCCTCTATTAGTGCTTTCTCTACTCATAGTGACGAGACTGTTCTATTAGTGCTTTCTCTACCCATAGTGACGAGACTCTTCTATTGGTGCTCTCTCTACTCATAGTGACGAGACTCTTCACTTGGTGCTTTCTCTACCCATAGTGACGAGACTCTTCTATTAGTGCTTTCTCTACCCATAATCACGAGACTCTTCTATTGGTGCTCTCTCTACTCATAGTGAAGAGACTCTTCTCTTGGTGCTTTCTCTACCCATAGTGACGAGACTTTTCTATTGATGCTTTCTCTACCCATAGTGACGAGACTCTTCTATTAGTGCTTTCTCTACCCATAGTCACGAGACTCTTTTATATTAGTGCTTTCTCTACCTATAGTGACGAGACTTTTCTATTAGTGCTTTCTCTACCCACAGTGACGAGACTCCTCTATTAGTGCTTTCTCTACCCATAGTGACGAGACTCATCTATTAGTGCTTTCTCTACTCATAGTGACGAGACTGTTCTATTAGTGCTTTCTCTACCCATAGTGACGAGACTCTTCTATTAGTGCTTTCTCTACCCATAGTGACGAGACTCTTCTATTAGTGCTTTCTCTACCCATAGTGACCAGACTCCTCTATTAGTGCTTTCTCTACTCATAGTGACGAGACTCTTTTATATTAGTGCTTTCTCTACCCATATTGACGAAACTATTCTATTAGTACTTTCTCTACCCATAGTGACAAGACTCTTCTATTAGTGCTTTCTCTACCCATAGTGACAAGACTCTTCTATTAGTACTTTCTCTACCCATAGTGACAAGTCTCTTCTATTAGTGCTTTCTCTACCCATAGTGGCGAGACTCTTCTATAAGTGCTTTCTCTACCCATAGTGGCGAGACTCTTCTATTAGTGCTTTCTCTACCCATAGTGACGAGACTCTTTTATATTAGTGCTTTCTCTACCCATAGATACGAGACTCTTCTATTAGTGCTTTCTCTACCCATAGTGACGAGACTCTTCTATTAGTGCTTTCTTTACCCATAGTGACGAGACTCTTCTATTAGTGCTTTCTCTACCCATAGTGGCGAGACTCTTCTAATAGTTCTTTCTCTTACCATAGTAGTGAGACTCTTCTATTAGCGCTTTCTCTACCCATTGTGACGAGACTCTTCTATTGGTGCTTTCTCTACCCATAGTGAAGAGACTCTTTTATATTAGTGCTTTCTCTACCCATAGTGACGATACTTTTCTATTAGTGCTTTCTCTACCCATAGTGACAAGACTCTTCTATTAGTGATTTCTCTATCCATAGTGACGAGACTCTTCTATTAGTGCTTTCTCTACCCATAGTGACGAGACTCTTCTATTAGTGCTTTCTCTACCCATAGTGACGAGACTATCTATTAGTGCTTCTCTACCCATAGTGACGAGACTCTTCTGTTAGTGCTTTCTCTACCCATAGTGACGAGACTCTTCTATTAGTGCTTTCTCTATCCATAGTGACGACTCTTTTATATTAGTGCTTTCTCTACCCATGTTGTCGAGACTCTTCTATTAGTGCTTTCTCTACCCATAGTGACGAGACTCTTCTATTGGTGCTTTCTCTAGCAATAGTAGTGAGACTCTTCTATTGGTGCTTTCTCTAGCAATAGTAGTGAGACTCTTCTATTAGTGCTTTCTCTACCCATAGTGACGAGACTCTTCTATTAGTGCTTTCTCTACCCATAGTGACGAGACTCTTCTATTAGTGCTTTCTCTACCCATAGTGGCGATACTCTTCTATTAGTGCTTTCTCTACCCATAGTGACAAGACTCTTCTATTAGTTCTTTCTCTACCTATAGTGACGAGACTTTTCTATTAGTGCTTTCTCTACCCACAGTGACGAGACTCCTCTATTAGTGCATTCTCTACCCATAGTGACGAGACTCATCTATTAGTGCTTTCTCTACTCATAGTGACGAGACTGTTCTATTAGTGCTTTCTCTACCCATAGTGACGAGACTCTTCTATTAGTGCTTTCTCTACCCATAGTGACGAGACTCTTCTATTAGTGCTTTCTCTACCCATAGTGACCAGACTCCTCTATTAGTGCTTTCTCTACTCATAGTGACGAGACTCTTTTATATTAGTGCTTTCTCTACCCATATTGACGAAACTATTCTATTAGTACTTTCTCTACCCATAGTGACAAGACTCTTCTATTAGTGCTTTCTCTACCCATAGTGACAAGACTCTTCTATTAGTACTTTCTCTACCCATAGTGACAAGTCTCTTCTATTAGTGCTTTCTCTACCCATAGTGGCGAGACTCTTCTATAAGTGCTTTCTCTACCCATAGTGGCGAGACTCTTCTATTGGTGCTTTCTCTAGCAATAGTAGTGAGACTCTTCTATTAGTGCTTTCTCTACCCATAGTGACGAGACTCTTCTATTAGTGCTTTCTCTACCCATAGTGACGAGACTCTTCTATTAGTGCTTTCTCTACCCATAGTGGCGATACTCTTCTATTAGTGCTTTCTCTACCCATAGTGACAAGACTCTTCTATTAGTTCTTTCTCTACCTATAGTGACGAGACTTTTCTATTAGTGCTTTCTCTACCCACAGTGACGAGACTCTCTATTAGTGCATTCTCACCCATAGTGACGAGACTCTTCTATTAGTGCTTTCTCTACTCATAGTGACGAGACTGTTCTATTAGTGCTTTCTCTACCCATAGTGACGAGACTCTTCTATTAGTGCTTTCTCTACCCATAGTGACGAGACTCTTCTATTAGTGCTTTCTCTACCCATAGTGACCAGACTCCTCTATTAGTGCTTTCTCTACTCATAGTGACGAGACTCTTTTATATTAGTGCTTTCTCTACCCATATTGACGAAACTATTCTATTAGTACTTTCTCTACCCATAGTGACAAGACTCTTCTATTAGTGCTTTCTCTACCCATAGTGACAAGACTCTTCTATTAGTACTTTCTCTACCCATAGTGACAAGTCTCTTCTATTAGTGCTTTCTCTACCCATAGTGGCGAGACTCTTCTATAAGTGCTTTCTCTACCCATAGTGGCGAGACTCTTCTATTAGTGCTTTCTCTACCCATAGTGACGAGACTCTTTTATATTAGTGCTTTCTCTACCCATAGATACGAGACTCTTCTATTAGTGCTTTCTCTACCCATAGTGACGAGACTCTTCTATTAGTGCTTTCTTTACCCATAGTGACGAGACTCTTCTATTAGTGCTTTCTCTACCCATAGTGGCGAGACTCTTCTAATAGTTCTTTCTCTTACCATAGTAGTGAGACTCTTCTATTAGCGCTTTCTCTACCCATTGTGACGAGACTCTTCTATTGGTGCTTTCTCTACCCATAGTGAAGAGACTCTTTTATATTAGTGCTTTCTCTACCCATAGTGACGATACTTTTCTATTAGTGCTTTCTCTACCCATAGTGACAAGACTCTTCTATTAGTGATTTCTCTATCCATAGTGACGAGACTCTTCTATTAGTGCTTTCTCTACCCATAGTGACGAGACTCTTCTATTAGTGCTTTCTCTACCCATAGTGACGAGACTATCTATTAGTGCTTTCTCTACCCATAGTGACGAGACTCTTCTGTTAGTGCTTTCTCTACCCATAGTGACGAGACTCTTCTATTAGTGCTTTCTCTATCCATAGTGACGACTCTTTTATATTAGTGCTTTCTCTACCCATGTTGTCGAGACTCTTCTATTAGTGCTTTCTCTACCCATAGTGACGAGACTCTTCTATTGGTGCTTTCTCTAGCAATAGTAGTGAGACTCTTCTATTGGTGCTTTCTCTAGCAATAGTAGTGAGACTCTTCTATTAGTGCTTTCTCTACCCATAGTGACGAGACTCTTCTATTAGTGCTTTCTCTACCCATAGTGACGAGACTCTTCTATTAGTGCTTTCTCTACCCATAGTGGCGATACTCTTCTATTAGTGCTTTCTCTACCCATAGTGACAAGACTCTTCTATTAGTTCTTTCTCTACCCATAGTGGCGAGACTCTTCCATAAGTGCTTTCTCTACCCATAGTTGCGAGACTCTTCTATAAGTGCTTTCTCTACCCATATTGGCGAGACTCTTCTATTAGTGCTTTCTCTACCCATAGTGACGAGACTCTTCTATTAGTGCTTTCTCTACCCATAGTGACGTGAGTCTTTTATATTAGTGCTTTCTCTACCCATATTGTCGAGACTCTTCTATTAGTGCTTTCTCTACCCATATTGTCGAGACTCTTCTATTAGTGCTTTCTCTACCCAAGTGACGAGACTCTTCTATTGGTGCTTTCTATACCCATAGTGACGAGACTCTTTTATTAGTGCTTTCTCTACCCAAGTGACGAGACTCTTCTATTGGTGCTTTCTCTACCCATAGTGACGAGACTCTTCTATTAGTGCTTTCTCTACCCACAGTGACGAGACTCTTCTATTAGTGCTTTTTCTACCCAAGTGACGAGACTCTTCTATTGATGCTTTCTCTACCCATAGTGACGAGACTCTTCTATTAGTGCTTTCTCTACCCATAGTAACGAGAATCTTTAATATTAGTGCTTTCTCTACCTATAGTGACGAGACTTTTCTATTAGTGCTTTCTCTACCCATAGTGACGAGACTCCTCTATTAGTGCTTTCTCTACCCATAGTGACGAGACTCCTCTATTAGTGCTTTCTCTACTCATAGTGACGAGACTGTTCTATTAGTGCTTTCTCTACCCATAGTGAGGAGACTCTTCTATTGGTGCTTTCTCTACCCATAGTGACGAGACTCTTCTATTAGTGCTTTCTCTACCCACAGTGACGAGACTCTTCTATTAGTGCTTTCTCTACCCATAGTCACGAGACTCTTCTATTGGTGCTCTCTCTACTCATAGTGACGAGACTCTTCTCTTGGTGCTTTCTCTACCCATAGTGACGAGACTCTTCTATTAGTGCTTTCTACCCATAGTCACGAGACTCTTTTATTGGTGCTCTCTCTACTCATAGTGACGAGACTCTTCTCTTGGTGCTTTCTCTACCCATATGATGAGACTCTCTTTATATTAGTGCTTTCTCTACCCATATGATGAGACTCTTTATATTAGTGCTTTCTCTACCCAAAGTGACGAGACTCTTCTATTAATTCTTTTTCTACCCAAGTGACGAGACTCTTCTATTAATTCTTTTTCTACCCAAGTGACGAGACTCTTCTATTAGTGCTTTCTCTACCCATAGTGACGTGAGTCTTTTATATTAGTGCTTTCTCTACCCATATTGTCGAGACTCTTCTATTAGTGCTTTCTCTACCCATATTGTCGAGACTCTTCTATTAGTGCTTTCTCTACCCAAGTGACGAGACTCTTCTATTGGTGCTTTCTATACCCATAGTGACGAGACTCTTTTATTAGTGCTTTCTCTACCCAAGTGACGAGACTCTTCTATTGGTGCTTTCTCTACCCATAGTGACGAGACTCTTCTATTAGTGCTTTCTCTACCCACAGTGACGAGACTCTTCTATTAGTGCTTTCTCTACCCATAGTCACGAGACTCTTCTATTGGTGCTCTCTACTCATAGTGACGAGACTCTTCTCTTGGTGCTTTCTCTACCCATAGTGACGAGACTCTTCTATTAGTGCTTTCTACCCATAGTCACGAGACTCTTTATTGGTGCTCTCTCTACTCATAGGACGAGACTCTTCTATTAGTGCTTTTTCTACCCAAGTGACGAGACTCTTCTATTCATGCTTTCTCTACCTATAGTGACGAGACTTTTCTATTAGTGCTTTCTCTACCCATAGTGACGAGACTCCTCTATTAGTGCTTTCTCTACCCATAGTGACGAGACTCCTCTATTAGTGCTTTTCTACCTCATAGTGACGAGACTGTTCTATTAGTGCTTTCTCTACCCATAGTGACGAGACTCTTCTATTGGTGCTCTCTCTACTCATAGTGACGAGACTCTTCACTTGGTGCTTTCTCTACCCATAGTGACGAGACTCTTCTATTAGTGCTTTCTCTACCCATAATCACGAGACTCTTCTATTGGTGCTCTCTCTACTCATAGTGAAGAGACTCTTCTCTTGATGCTTTCTCTACCCATAGTGACGAGACTTTTCTATTGATGCTTTCTCTACCCATAGTGACGAGACTCTTCTATTAGTGCTTTCTCTACCCATAGTCACGAGACTCTTTATATTAGTGCTTTCTCTACCCATAGTGACGAGACTTTTCTATTAGTGCTTTCTCTACCCACAGTGACGAGACTCCTCTATTAGTGCTTTCTCTACCCATAGTGACGAGACTCATCTATTAGTGCTTTCTCTACTCATAGTGACGAGACTGTTCTATTAGTGCTTTCTCTACCCATAGTGACGAGACTCTTCTATTAGTGCTTTCTCTACCCATAGTGACGAGACTCTTCTATTAGTGCTTTCTCTACCCATAGTGACCAGACTCCTCTATTAGTGCTTTCTCTACTCATAGTGACGAGACTCTTTTATATTAGTGCTTTCTCTACCCATATTGACGAAACTATTCTATTAGTACTTTCTCTACCCATAGTGACAAGACTCTTCTATTAGTGCTTTCTCTACCCATAGTGACAAGACTCTTCTATTAGTACTTTCTCTACCCATAGTGACAAGTCTCTTCTATTAGTGCTTTCTCTACCCATAGTGGCGAGACTCTTCTATAAGTGCTTTCTCTACCCATAGTGGCGAGACTCTTCTATTAGTGCTTTCTCTACCCATAGTGACGAGACTCTTTTATATTAGTGCTTTCTCTACCCATAGATGACGAGACTCTTCTATTAGTGCTTTCTCTACCCATAGTGACGAGACTCTTCTATTAGTGCTTTCTTTACCCATAGTGACGAGACTCTTCTATTAGTGCTTTCTCTACCCATAGTGGCGAGACTCTTCTAATAGTTCTTTCTCTTACCATAGTAGTGAGACTCTTCTATTAGCGCTTTCTCTACCCATTGTGACGAGACTCTTCTATTGGTGCTTTCTCTACCCATAGTGAAGAGACTCTTTTATATTAGTGCTTTCTCTACCCATAGTGACGATACTTTTCTATTAGTGCTTTCTCTACCCATAGTGACAAGACTCTTCTATTAGTGATTTCTCTATCCATAGTGACGAGACTCTTCTATTAGTGCTTTCTCTACCCATAGTGACGAGACTCTTCTATTAGTGCTTTCTCTACCCATAGTGACGAGACTATCTATTAGTGCTTTCTCTACCCATAGTGACGAGACTCTTCTGTTAGTGCTTTCTCTACCCATAGTGACGAGACTCTTCTATTAGTGCTTTCTCTATCCATAGTGACGACTCTTTTATATTAGTGCTTTCTCTACCCATGTTGTCGAGACTCTTCTATTAGTGCTTTCTCTACCCATAGTGACGAGACTCTTCTATTGGTGCTTTCTCTAGCAATAGTAGTGAGACTCTTCTATTGGTGCTTTCTCTAGCAATAGTAGTGAGACTCTTCTATTAGTGCTTTCTCTACCCATAGTGACGAGACTCTTCTATTAGTGCTTTCTCTACCCATAGTGACGAGACTCTTCTATTAGTGCTTTCTCTACCCATAGTGGCGATACTCTTCTATTAGTGCTTTCTCTACCCATAGTGACAAGACTCTTCTATTAGTTCTTTCTCTACCTATAGTGACGAGACTTTTCTATTAGTGCTTTCTCTACCCACAGTGACGAGACTCTTCTATTAGTGCTTTCTCTACCCATAGTGACGAGACTCATCTATTAGTGCTTTCTCTACTCATAGTGACGAGACTGTTCTATTAGTGCTTTCTCTACCCATAGTGACGAGACTCTTCTATTAGTGCTTTCTCTACCCATAGTGACGAGACTCTTCTATTAGTGCTTTCTCTACCCATAGTGACCAGACTCCTCTATTAGTGCTTTCTCTACCCATAGTGACGAGACTCTTTTATATTAGTGCTTTCTCTACCCATATTGACGAAACTATTCTATTAGTACTTTCTCTACCCATAGTGACAAGACTCTTCTATTAGTGCTTTCTCTACCCATAGTGACAAGACTCTTCTATTAGTACTTTCTCTACCCATAGTGACAAGACTCTTCTATTAGTGCTTTCTCTACCCATAGTGGCGAGACTCTTCTATTAGTGCTTTCTCTACCCATAGTGACGAGACTCTTCTATTAGTGCTTTCTCTTACCATAGTAGTGAGACTCTTCTATTAGCGCTTTCTCTACCCATTGTGACGAGACTCTTCTATTGGTGCTTTCTCTACCCATAGTGAAGAGACTCTTTTATATTAGTGCTTTCTCTACCCATAGTGACGATACTTTTCTATTAGTGCTTTCTCTACCCATAGTGACGAGACTCTTCTATTAGTGATTTCTCTATCCATAGTGACGAGACTCTTCTATTAGTGCTTTCTCTACCCATAGTGACGAGACTCTTCTATTAGTGCTTTCTACCCATAGTGACGAGACTATCTATTAGTGCTTTCTCTACCCATAGTGACGAGACTCTTCTGTTAGTGCTTTCTACCCATAGTGACGAGACTCTTCTATTAGTGCTTTCTCTATCCATAGTGACGACTCTTTTATATTAGTGCTTTCTCTACCCATGTTGTCGAGACTCTTCTATTAGTGCTTTCTCTACCCATGGTGACGAGACTCTTCTATTGGTGCTTTCTCTAGCAATAGTGGTGAGACTCTTCTATTGGTGCTTTCTCTAGCAATAGTAGTGAGACTCTTCTATTAGTGCTTTCTCTACCCATAGTGACGAGACTCTTCTATTGGTGCTCTCTACCCATGGTGACGAGACTCTTCTATTGGTGCTTTCTCTACCCATAGTGGCGATACTCTTCTATTGGTGCTTTCTCTACCCATAGTGACAAGACTCTTCTATTAGTTCTTTCTCTACCCATAGTGGCGAGACTCTTCCATAAGTGCTTTCTCTACCCATAGTTGCGAGACTCTTCTATAAGTGCTTTCTCTACCCATATTGGCGAGACTCTTCTATTGGTGCTTTCTCTACCCATAGTGACGAGACTCTTCTATTAGTGCTTTCTCTACCCA
>NW_027467782.1:54372179-54465748 GCF_004210375.1 Tachypleus tridentatus
TTGGATAACTAATGTAATACAGTGAATTATTGGATAACTAATGTAATACAGTGAATTGTTGGATAACTAATGTAATACAGTGAATTGTTGGATAACTAATGTAATACAGTGAATAATTGGATAACTAATGTAATACAGTGAATTATTGGATAACTAAAGTAATACGGTGAATTGTTGGATAACTAAAGTAATACAGTGAATTGTTGGATAACTAATGTAATACAGTGAATTGTTGGATAACTAAATGTAATACAGTGAATTGTTGGATAACTAATGTAATATAGTGAATTGTTGGATAACTAATGTAATACAGTGAATTGTTGGATAACTAATGTAATGTAGTGAATTGTTGGATAACTAATGTAATGTAGTGAATTGTTGGATAACTAATGTAATGTAGTGAATTGTTGGATAACTAAAGTAATACAGTTGAATTGTTGGATAACTAAAGTAATACAGTTGAATTATTGGATAACTAAAGTAATACAGTTGAATTGTTGGATAACTAATGTAATGTAGTGAATTGTTGGATAACTAAAGTAATACAGTTGAATTATTGGATAACTAAAGTAATACAGTGAATTGTTGGATAACTAATGTAATGTAGTGAGATTGTTGGATAACTAAAGTAATACAGTGAATTGTTGGATAACTAATGTAATACAGTGAATTGTTGGATAACTAATGTAATAGTGAATTGTTGGATAACTAAGTAATGTAGTGAATTGTTGGATAACTAATGTAATGTAGTGAATTGTTGGATAACTAATGTAATGTAGTGAATTATTGGATAACTAAAGTAATACAGTGAATTATTGGATAACTAAAGTAATACAGTGACTTGTTGGATAACTAATGTAATACAGTGAATTGTTGGATAACTAATGTAATGTAGTGAATTGTTGGATAACTAATGTAATGTAGTGAATTGTTGGATAACTAAAGTAATACAGTTGAATTATTGGATAACTAAAGTAATACAGTGAATTGTTGGATAACTAAAGTAATACAGTGGGAATTGTTGGATAACTAATGTAATGTAGTGAATTGTTGGATAACTAAAGTAATACAGTGAATTAATAACAAATTGGAATAATATGAAGTATTGATAGTTGGATTGTTGGATAACTAAAAAGTAATACAGTGAATTATTGGATAACTACTAAAAGTAATACAGTGAGTGAATTGTTGGATAACTAAAGTAATACAGTGAATTATTGGATAACTAAAGTAATACAGTGGATTATTGGATAACTAAAGTAATACAGTGAATTATTGGATAACTAATGTAATACAGTGAATTGTTGGATAACTAATGTAATACAGTGAATTGTTGGATAACTAAAGTAATACAGTTGAATGAATTGTTGGATAACTAAAGTAATACAGTGAATTGTTGGATAACTAATGTAATACAGTGAATTGTTGGATAACTAATGTAATGTAGTGAATTGTTGGATAACTAAAGTAATACAGTGAATTGTTGGATAACTAAAGTAATACAGTGAATTGTTGGATAACTAATGTAATGTAGTGAATTGTTGGATAACTAATGTAATATAGTGAATTGTTGGATAACTAAGTAATACAGTGAATTGTTGGATAACTAATGTAATACAGTGAATTGTTGGATAACTAATGTAATACAGTGAATTGTTGGATAACTAATGTAATACAGTGAATTGTTGGATAACTAATGTAATACAGTGAATTGTTGGATAACTAATGTAATACAGTGAATTGTTGGATAACTAATGTAATGTAGTGAATTGTTGGATAACTAATGTAATACAGTGAATTGTTGGATAACTAATGTAATGTAGTGAATTGTTGGATAACTAATGTAATACAGTGAATTGTTGGATAACTAATGTAAATGTAATGTAGTGAATTGTTGGATAACTAATGTAATACAGTGAATTATTGGATAACTAATGTAATACAGTGAATTGTTGGATAACTAATGTAATACAGTGAATTGTTGGATAACTAAAGTATGTACAGTGAATTATTGGATAACTAATGTAATACAGTAGTGAATTGTTGGATAACTAATGTAATGTAGTGAATTGTTGGATAACTAAAGTAATACAATGAATTATTGGATAACTAAAGTAATTGAATTGTTGGATAACTAAAGTAATACAGTGAATTGTTGGATAACTAATGTAATGTAGTGAATTGTTGGATAACTAAAGTAATACAGTGAATTGTTGGATAACTAAAGTAATACAGTGAATTGTTGGATAACTAATGTAATGTAGTGAATTGTTGGATAACTAATGTAATACAGTGATTTGTTGGATAACTAAAGTAATACAGTGAAGTGTTCGATAACTAATGTAATACAGTGAATTGTTGGATAACTAAAGTAATACAGTATTGTAATTGTTGGATAACTAAAGTAATACAGTGAATTGTTGGATAACTAATGTAATGTAGTGAATTGTTGGATAACTAAAGTACTACAGTTGAATTATTGGATAACTAATGTAATGTAGTAAATTGTTGGATAACTAAAGTAATACAGTTGAATTATTGGATAACTAAAGTAATACAGTGAATTGTTGGATAACTAATGTAATGTAGTGAATTGTTGGATAACTAATGTAATACAGTGAATTGTTGGATAACTAAAGTAATACAGTGAATTGTTGGATAACTAAAGTAATACAGTGAATTGTTGGATAACTAATGTAATGTAGTGAATTGTTGGATAACTAATGTAATATAGTGAATTGTTGGATAACTAATGTAATACAGTGAATTGTTGGATAACTAAAGTAATACAGTGAATTGTTGGATAACTAATGTAATACAGTGAATTGTTGGATAACTAATGTAATACAGTGAATTGTTGGATAACTAAGTGTAATGTAGATAAATTGTTGGATAACTAATGATAATGTAGTGAATTGTTGGATAACTAATGTAATACAGTGAATTGTTGGATAACTAATGTAATACAGTGAATTGTTGGATAACTAATGTAATACAGTGAATTGTTGGATAACTAATGTAATACAGTGAATTGTTGGATAACTAATGTAATACAGTGAATTGTTGGATAACTAAAGTAATACAGTGAATTGTTGGATAACTAATGTAATACAGTGAATTGTTGGATAACTAATGTAATGTAGTGAATTGTTGGATAACTAAAGTAATACAGTGAATTATTGGATAACTAAAGTAATACAGTGAATTGTTGGATAACTAATGTAATACAGTGAATTATTGGATAACTAATGTAATACAGTGAATTGTTGGATAACTAAAGTAATACAGTGAATTGTTGGATAACTAAAGTAATACAGTGAATTGTTGGATAACTAAAGTAATACAGTGAATTGTTGGATAACTAAAGTAATACAGTGAATTGTTGGATAACTAAAGTAATACAGTGAATTATTGGATAACTAATGTAATACAGTGAATATTTGGATAACTAATGTAATACAGTGAATTGTTGGATAACTAATGTAATACAGTGAATTGTTGGATAACTAATGTAATACAGTGAATTGTTGGATAACTAAAGTAATACAGTGAATTGTTGGATAACTAATGTAATGTAGTGAATTGTTGGATAACTAATGTAATACAGTAATTGAATTGTTGGATAACTAAAAGTAATACAGTGAATTGTTGGATAACTAATGTAATACAGTGAATTGTTGGATAACTAATGTAATACAGTGAATTGTTGGATAACTAATGTAATGTAGTGAATTGTTGGATAACTAACAGTAATACAGTGAATTGTTGGATAACTAATGTAATGTAGTGAATTGTTGGATAACTAATGTAATGTAGTGAATTGTTGGATAACTAATGTAATACAGTGAATTGTTGGATAACTAATGTAATACAGTGAATTGTTGGATAACTAATGTAATGTAGTGAATTGTTGGATAACTAATGTAATACAGTGAATTGTTGGATAACTAAAGTAATACAGTGAATTGTTGGATAACTAATGTAATGTAGTGAATTGTTGGATAACTAATGTAATACAGTGAATTGTTGGATAACTAAAGTAATACAGTGAATTGTTGGATAACTAAAGTAATACAGTGAATTGTTGGATAACTAATGTAATACAGTGAATTGTTGGATAACTAATGTAATACAGTGAATTGTTGGATAACTAAAGTAATACAGTGAATTGTTGGATAACTAAAGTAATACAGTGAATTGTTGGATAACTAATGTAATACAGTGAATTGTTGGATAACTAATGTAATACAGTGAATTGTTGGATAACTAATGTAATGTAGTGAATTGTTGGATAACTAATGTAATGTAGTGAATTGTTGGATAACTAATGTAATACAGTGAATTGTTGGATAACTAATGTAATGTAGTGAATTGTTGGATAACTAATGTAATGTAGTGAATTGTTGGATAACTAAAGTAATACAGTGAATTGTTGGATAACTAATGTAATACAGTGAATTGTTCGATAAATAAAGTAATACAGTTGAATTATTGGATAACTAAAGTAATACAGTTGAATTGTTGGATAACTAATGTAATATAGTGAATTGTTGGATAACTAAAGTAATACAGTGAATTGTTGGATAACTAATGTAATACAGTGAATTGTTGGATAACTAATGTAATACAGTGAATTGTTGGATAACTAAAGTAATACAGTGAATTGTTGGATAACTAATGTAATACAGTGAATTGTTGGATAACTAATGTAATGTAGTAGAATTGTTGGATAACTAAAGTAATACAGTGAATTGTTGGATAACTAATGTAATACAGTGAATTGTTGGATAACTAATGTAATACAGTGAATTGTTGGATAACTAAAGTAATACAGTGAATTGTTGGATAACTAATGTAATACAGTGAATTGTTGGATAACTAATGTAATACATTGTTGGATAACTGTAATGTAGTGAATTGTTGGATAACTAAAGTAATACAGTGAATTGTTGGATAACTAATGTAATGTAGTGAATTGTTGGATAACTAATGTAATGTAGTGAATTGTTGGATAACTAATGTAATACAGTGAATTGTTGGATAACTAAAGTAATACAGTGAATTGTTGGATAACTAATGTAATGCAGTGAATTGTTGGATAACTAATGTAATACAGTGAATTGTTGGATAACTAATGTAATACAGTGAATTGTTGGATAACTAAAGTAATACAGTATAATGTGATTATTGGATAAGTAAGTGAATTGTTGGATAACTAAAGTAATACAGTGAATTATTGGATAACTAATGTAATGTAGTGAATTGTTGGATAACTAAAGTAATACAGTGAATTATTGGATAACTAAAGTAATACAGTGAATTGTTGGATAACTAAAGTAATACAGTGAATTGTTGGATAACTAAAGTAATACAGTGAATTGTTGGATAACTAATGTAATATAGTGAATTATTGGATAACTAATGTAATACAGTGAATTGTTGGATAACTAAAGTAATACAGTGAATTATTGGATAACTAAAGTAATACAGTGAATTGTTGGATAACTAATGTAATACAGTGAATTGTTGGATAACTAAAGTAATACAGTGAATTATTGGATAACTAAAGTAATACAGTGAATTGTTGGATAACTAAAGTAATACAGTGAATTGTTGGATAACTAAACTAACACAGTGAATTGTTGGATAACTAAAGTAATACAGTGAATTGTTGGATAACTAAAGTAATACAGTGACTTGTTGGATAACTAATGTAATACAGTGAATTGTTGGACAACTAATGTAATGTAGTGAATTGTTGGACAACTAAAGTAATACAGTGAATTGTTGGATAACTAATGTAATACAGTGAATTGTTGGATAACTAATGTAACTGTACAGTGAATTGTTGGATAACTAATGTAATGTAGTGAATTGTTGGATAACTAATGTAATACAGTGAATTGTTGGATAACTAAAGTAATACAGTGAATTATTGGATAACTAAAGTAATACAGTGAATTGTTGGATAACTAATACAGTAATACAGTGAATTGTTGGATAACTAAAGTAATACAGTGAATTGTTGGATAACTAAAGTAATACAGTGAATTATTGGATAACTAAAGTAATACAGTGAATTGTTGGATAACTAAAGTAATACAGTGACTTGTTGGATAACTAATGTAATACAGTGAATTGTTGGACAACTAATGTAATGTAGTGAATTGTTGGATAACTAATGTAATACAGTGAATTGTTGGATAACTAAAGTAATACAGTGAATTGTTGGATAACTAAAGTAATACAGTGAATTGTTGGATAACTAATGTAATGTAGTGAATTGTTGGATAACTAATGTAATACAGTGAATTGTTGGATAACTAAAGTAATACAGTGAATTGTTGGATAACTAAAGTAATACAGTGAATTGTTGGATAACTAAAGTAATACAGTGAATTGTTGGATAACTAATGTAATGTAGTGAATTGTTGGATAACTAATGTAATACAGTGAATTGTTGGATACTTAATGTAATAGAGTGAATTGTTGGATAACTAATGTAATATAGTGAATTGTTGGATAACTAATGTAATGTAGTGAATTGTTGAATAACTAATGTAATGTAGTGAATTGTTGAATAACTAATGTAATGTAGTGAATTGTTGGATAACTAAAGTAATACAGTGAATTGTTGGATAACTAAAGTAATACAGTGAATTGTTGGATAACTAAACTAATTCAGTGAATTGTTGGATAACTGATGTAATGTAGTGAATTGTTGGATAACTAATGTAATACAGTGAATTGTTGGATAACAAAAGTAATACAGTGAATTATTGGATAACTAAAGTAATACAGTGAATTGTTGGATAACTAAAGTAATACAGTGAATTATTGGATAACTAAAGTAATACAGTGAATTGTTGGATAACTAATGTAATACAGTGAATTGTTGGATAACTAAAGTAATACAGTGAATTGTTGGATAACTAATGTAAACAGTGAATTGTTGGATAACTAAATAATACAGTGAATTGTTGGATAACTAATGTACAGTGTAGTGAATTGTTGGATAACTAATGTAATGTAGTGAATTGTTGGATAACTAATGTAATACAGTGAATTATTGGATAACTAAAGTAATACAGTGAATTGTTGGATAACTAAAGTAAACAGTGAATTGTTGGATAACTAAAGTAATACAGTGAATTGTTGGATAACTAATGTAATGTAGTGAATTGTTGGATAACTAATGTAATACAGTGAATTGTTGGATAACTAATGTAATACAGTGAATTATTGGATAACTAAAGTAATACAGTGAATTGTTGGATAACTAATGTAATACAGTGAATTGTTGGATAACTAATGTAATACAGTGAATTGTTGGATAACTAAAGTAATACAGTGAATTGTTGGATAACTAAAGTAATACAGTGAATTGTTGGATAACTAATGTAATACAGTGAATTGTTGGATAACTAAAGTAATACAGTGAATTGTTGGATAACTAAAAGTAATACAGTGAATTGTTGGATAACTAATGTAAACAGTGTTGGATAACTAAAGTAATACAGTGAATTGTTGGATAACTAAAGTAATACAGTGATTATTGGATAACTAAAGTAATACAGTGAATTGTTGGATAACTAATGTAATACAGTGAATTGTTGGATAACTAAAGTAATACAGTGAATTGTTGGATAACTAAATGTAATGTAGTGAATTGTTGGATAACTAATGTAATACAGTGAATTGTTGGATAACTAATGTAATACAGTGAATTATTGGATAACTAATGTAATACAGTGAATTGTTGGATAACTAAAGTAATACAGTGAATTGTTGGATAACTAAAGTAATACAGTGAATTGTTGGATAACTAAATGTAATACAGTGAATTGTTGGATAACTAAAGTAATACAGTGAATTGTTGGATAACTAAAGTAAACAGTGAATTGTTGGATAACTAATGTAATACAGTGAATTGTTGGATAACTAATGTAATACAGTGAATTGTTGGATAACTAATGTAATATAGTGAATTGTTGGATAACTAATGTAATGTAGTGAATTGTTGGATAACTAATGTAATACAGTGAATTGTTGGATAACTAATGTAATGTAGTGAATTGTTGGACAACTAAAGTAATACAGTGAATTGTTGGATAACTAATGTAATGTAGTGAATTGTTGGATAACTAATGTAATGTAGTGAATTGTTGGATAACTAATGTAATACAGTGAATTGTTGGATAACTAAAGTAATACAGTGAATTGTTGGATAACTAATGTAATACAGTGAATTGTTGGATAACTAAAGTAATACAGTGAATTGTTGGATAACTAAAGTAATACAGTGAATTGTTGGATAACTAAAGTAATACAGTGAATTATTGGATAACTAAAGTAATACAGTGAATTGTTGGATAACTAAAGTAATACAGTGAATTGTTGGATAACTAAAGTAATACAGTGAATTGTTGGATAACTAAAGTAATACAGTGAATTGTTGGATAACTAAAGTAATACAGTGAATTGTTGGATAACTAAAGTAATACAGTGAATTGTTGGATAACTAATGTAATACAGTGAATTGTTGGATAACTAATGTAATGTAGTGAATTGTTGGATAACTAATGTAATGTAGTGAATTGTTGGATAACTAAAAGTAATACAGTGAATTGTTGGATAACTAAAGTAATACAGTGAATTGTTGGATAACTAATGTAATGTAGTGAATTGTTGGATAACTAATGTAATACAGTGAATTGTTGGATAACTAATGTAATGTAGTAATTGTTGGATAACTAAAGTAATACAGTGAATTGTTGGATAACTAATGTAATGTAGTGAATTGTTGGATAACTAATGTAATACAGTGAATTGTTGGATAACTAAAGTAATACAGTGAATTGTTGGATAACTAAAAGTAATACAGTGAATTGTTGGATAACTAATGTAATACAGTGAATTGTTGGATAACTAATGTAATACAGTGAATTGTTGGATAACTAATGTAATACAGTGAATTGTTGGATAACTAATGTAATACAGTGAATTGTTGGATAACTAAAAGTAATACAGTGAATTGTTGGATAACTAATGTAATACAGTGAATTGTTGGATAACTAAAGTAATACAGTGAATTGTTGGATAACTAATGTAATGATAAGTATAATGTTGGATAACTAAGTAATACAGTGAATTATTGGATAACTAAAGTAATACAGTGAATTGTTGGATAACTAAAGTAATACAGTGAATTGTTGGATAACTAATGTAATACAGTGAATTGTTGGATAACTAATGTAATACAGTGATTTGTTGGATAACTAATGTAATGTAGTGAATTGTTGGATAACTAATGTAATACAGTGAATTGTTGGATAACTAATGTAATACAGTGAATTATTGGATAACTAAAGTAATACAGTGAATTGTTGGATAACTAATGTAATACAGTGAATTATTGGATAACTAAAGTAATACAGTGAATTGTTGGATAACTAAAGTAATACAGTGAATTGTTGGATAACTAAAGTAATACAGTGAATTGTTGGATAACTAATGTAATGTAGTGAATTGTTGGATAACTAATGTAATGTAGTGAATTGTTGGATAACTAAAGTAATACAGTTGAATTATTGGATAACTAAAGTAATACAGTTGAATTATTGAATTAGTGGTGTTGGATAACTAAACAGTGAATTGTTGGATACTAATGTAATGTAGTGAATTGTTGGATAACTAATGTAATATAGTGAATTGTTGGATAACTAATGTAATGTAGTGAATTGTTGGATAACTAATGTAATACAGTGAATTGTTGGATAACTAATGTAATGTGAAGTGAATTGTTGGATAACTAATGTAATACATGAATAATTGGATAACTAAAGTAATACAGTTGAATTATTGGATAACTAAAGTAATACAGTGAATTGTTGGATAACTAATGTAATACAGTGAATTGTTGGATAACTAATGTAATGTAGTAATTGTTGGATAACTAATGTAATACAGTGAATTGTTGGATAACTAAAGTAATACAGTGAATTGTTGGATAACTAAAGTAATACAGTGAATTGTTGGATAACTAAAGTAATACAGTGAATTGTTGGATAACTAAAGTAATACAGTGAATTGTTGGATAACTAATGTAATGTAGTGAATTGTTGGATAACTAATGTAATATAGTGAATTGTTGGATAACTAATGTAATGTAGTGAATTGTTGGATAACTAATGTAATACAGTGAATTGTTGGATTGTAATACAGTGAATTGTTGGATAACTAATGTAATGTAGTGAATTGTTGGATAACTAATGTAATACAGTGAATTATTGGATAACTAAAGTAATACAGTGAATTGTTGGATAACTAAAGTAATACAGTTGAATTGTTGGATAACTAAAGTAATACAGTGAATTGTTGGATAACTAAAGTAATACAGTGAATTGTTGGATAACTAATGTAATGTAGTGAATTGTTGGATAACTAATGTAATACAGTGAATTGTTGGATAACTAATGTAATACAGTGAATTGTTGGATAACTAAGTAATACAGTGAATTGTTGGATAACTAATGTAATACAGTGAATTGTTGGATAACTAATGTAATACAGTGAATTGTTGGATAACTAAAGTAATACAGTGAATATTGGATAACTAAAATAAACGGTGAATTGTTGGATAACTAAGTAATGAATTGTTGGATAACTAAAGTAATACAGTGAATTGTTGGATAACTAAAGTAATAGTGAATTATTGGATAACTAAAGTAATACAGTGAATTGTTGGATAACTAAAGTAATACAGTGAATTATTGGATAACTAAAGTAATACAGTGAATTATTGGATAACTAAAGTAATACAGTGAATTGTTGGATAACTAATGTAATGTAGTGAATTGTTGGATAACTAATGTAATAACTAAAGTAGTACAGTGAATTGTTGGATAACTAAAGTAATACAGTGAATTGTTGGATAACTAATGTAATACAGTGAATTGTTGGATAACTAATGTAATATAGTGAATTGTTGGATAACTAATGTAATACAGTGAATTGTTGGATAACTAATGTAATGTAGTGAATTGTTGGATAACTAATGTAATGTAGTGAATTGTTGGATAACTAATGTAATACAGTGAATTGTTGGATAACTAATGTAATACAGTGAATTGTTGGATAACTAATGTAATACAGTGAATTGTTGGATAACTAATGTAATGTAGTGAATTGTTGGATAACTAATGTAATACAGTGAATTGTTGGATAACTAATGTAATACAGTGAATTGTTGGATAACTAATGTAATACAGTGAATTGTTGGATAACTAATGTAATGTAGTGAATTGTTGGATAACTAATGTAATGTAGTGAATTGTTGGATAACTAATGTAATACAGTGAATTGTTGGATAACTAAAGTAATACAGTGAATATTGGATAACTAAAGTAATACAGTGAATTGTTGGATAACTAAAGTAATACAGTGAATTGTTGGATAACTAATGTAAGTTGGATAACTAAAGTGAATTATTGGATAACTAAAGTAATACAGTGAATTGTTGGATAACTAATGTAATACAGTGAATTGTTGGATAACTAAAGTAATACAGTGAATTGTTGGATAACTAAAGTAATACAGTGAATTGTTGGATAACTAATGTAATACAGTGAATTGTTGGATAACTAAAGTAATACAGTGAATTGTTGGATAACTAATGTAATACAGTGAATTGTTGGATAACTAATGTAATACAGTGAATTGTTGGATAACTAATGTAATGTAGTGAATTGTTGGATAACTAATGTAATACAGTGAATTGTTGGATAACTAATGTAATGTAGTGAATTGTTGGATAACTAATGTAATACAGTGAATTGTTGGATAACTAATGTAATACAGTGAATTGTTGGATAACTAATGTAATACAGTGAATTGTTGGATAACTAAAGTAATACAGTGAATTGTTGGATAACTAATGTAATGTAGTGAATTGTTGGATAACTAATGTAATACAGTGAATTGTTGGATAACTAATGTAATGTAGTGAATTGTTGGATAACTAATGTAATGTAGTGAATTGTTGGATAACTAAAGTAATACAGTGAATTGTTGGATAACTAAAGTAATACAGTGAATTGTTGGATAACTAAAGTAATACAGTGAATTGTTGGATAACTAAAGTAATACAGTGAATTGTTGGATAACTAATGTAATACAGTGAATTGTTGGATAACTAATGTAATACAGTGAATTGTTGGATAACTAATGTAATACAGTGAATTGTTGGATAACTAAAAGTAATACAGTGAATTATTGGATAACTAATGTAATACAGTGAATTGTTGGATAACTAATGTAATACAGTGAATTGTTGGATAACTAAAGTAATGTAGTGAATTTTTGGATAACTAAAGTAATACAGTGAATTATTGGATAACTAAAGTAATACAGTTGAATTGTTGGATAACTAAAGTAATACAGTGAATTGTTGGATAACTAAAGTAATACAGTGAATTGTTGGATAACTAATGTAATACAGTGAATTGTTGGATAACTAAAGTAATACAGTTGAATTATTGGATAACTAAAGTAATACAGTGAATTATTGAATAACTAAAGTAATACAGTTGAATTGTTGGATAACTGATGTAATGTAGTGAATTGTTGGATAACTAATGTAATACAGTGAATTGTTGGATAACTAAAGTAATACAGTGAATTGTTGGATAACTAAGTAATACAGTGAATTGTTGGATAACTAATGTAATGTAGTGAATTGTTGGATAACTAATGTAATACAGTGAATTGTTGGATAACTAATGTAATACAGTGAATTGTTGGATAACTAAAGTAATACAGTTGAATTATTGGATAACAAAAGTAATACAGTTGAATTGTTGGATAACTAATGTAATACAGTGAATTGTTGGATAACTAAAGTAATACAGTGAATTGTTGGATAACTAAAGTAATACAGTGACTTGTTGGATAACTAATGTAATACAGTGAATTGTTGGATAACTAATGTAATACAGTGAATTGTTGGATAACTAATGTAATGTAGTAGGAATTGTTGGATAACTAATGTAATGTAGTGAATTGTTGGATAACTAATGTAATACAGTGAATTGTTGGATAACTAAAGTAATACAGTGAATTGTTGGATAACTAATGTAATGTAGTGAATTGTTGGATAACTAATGTAATACACTAAAATAATACAGTGAATTGTTGGATAACTAATGTAATACAGTGAATTGTTGGATAACTAATGTAATACAGTGAATTGTTGGATAACTAAAGTAATACAGTGAATTGTTGGATAACTAAAGTAATACAGTGAATTGTTGGATAACTAAAGTAATACAGTGAATTGTTGGATAACTAATGTAATACAGTGAATTGTTGGATAACTAATGTAATACAGTGAATTGTTGGATAACTAATACAGTATTGTTGGATAACTAAAGTAATACAGTGAATTGTTGGATAACTAAAGTAATACAGTGAATTGTTGGATAACTAATGTAATACAGTGAATTGTTGGATAACTAAAGTAATACAGTGAATTATTGGATAACTAAAGTAATACAGTGAATTGTTGGATAACTAATGTAATACAGTGAATTGTTGGATAACTAATGTAATACAGTGAATTGTTGGATAACTAAAGTAATACAGTTAATTGTTGGATAACTAATGTAATACAGTGAATTGTTGGATAACTAATGTAATACAGTGAATTGTTGGATAACTAATGTAATACAGTGAATTGTTGGATAACTAATGTAATGTAGTGAATTGTTGGATAACTAATGTAATGTAGTGAATTGTTGGATAACTAATGTAATACAGTGAATTGTTGGATAACTAAAGTAATGTAGTGAATTGTTGGATAACTAATGTAATGTAGTGAATTGTTGGATAACTAATGTAATACAGTGAATTGTTGGATAACTAAAGTAATACAGTTGAATTGTTGGATAACTAAAGTAATACAGTGAATTGTTGGATAACTAATGTAATACAGTGAATTGTTGGATAACTAATGTAATACAGTGAATTGTTGGATAACTAATGTAATACAGTGAATTGTTGGATAACTAATGTAATACAGTGAATTGTTGGATAACTAATGTAATACAGTGAATTGTTGGATAACTAATGTAATACAGTGAATTGTTGGATAACTAATGTAATACAGTGAATTGTTGGATAACTAATGTAATGTAGTGAATTGTTGGATAACTAATGTAATACAGTGAATTATTGGATAACTAAAGTAATACAGTGAATTGTTGGATAACTAATGTAATACAGTGAATTGTTGGATAACTAATGTAATGTAGTGAATTGTTGGATAACTAATGTAAGTTGAATTGTTGGATAACTAAAGTAATACAGTGAATTGTTAATAACTAAAGTAATACAGTGAATTATTGGATAACTAAAGTAATACAGTGAATTGTTGGATAACTAAAGTAATACAGTGAATTGTTGGATAACTAAAGTAATACAGTGAATTGTTGGATAACTAAAGTAATACAGTGAATTGTTGGATAACTAATGTAATACAGTGAATTGTTGGATAACTAATGTAATGTAGTGAATTGTTGGATAACTAATGTAATACAGTGAATTGTTGGATAACTAAAGTAATACAGTGAATTGTTGGATAACTAATGTAATACAGTGAATTGTTGGATAACTAATGTAATACAGTGAATTGTTGGATAACTAATGTAATACAGTGAATTGTTGGATAACTAATGTAATACAGTGAATTGTTGGATAACTAAAGTAATACAGTGAATTGTTGGATAACTAATGTAATACAGTGAATTGTTGGATAACTAATGTAATGTAGTGAATTGTTGGATAACTAATGTAATACAGTGAATTGTTGGATAACTAATGTAATACAGTGAATTGTTGGATAACTAAAGTAATACAGTGAATTGTTGGATAACTAATGTAATACAGTGAATTGTTGGATAACTAATGTAATACAGTGAATTGTTGGATAACTAATGTAATACAGTGAATTGTTGGATAACTAAAGTAATACAGTGAATTGTTGGATAACTAAAGTAATACAGTGAATTGTTGGATAACTAATGTAATACAGTGAATTGTTGGATAACTAAAGTAATACAGTGAATTATTGGATAACTAAATGTAATACAGTGAATTGTTGGATAACTAAAGTAATACAGTGAATTGTTGGATAACTAAAGTAATACAGTGAATTGTTGGATAACTAAAGTAATACAGTGAATTGTTGGATAACTAAAGTAATACAGTGAATTGTTGGATAACTAATGTAATACAGTGAATTGTTGGATAACTAATGTAATACAGTGAATTGTTGGATAACTAAAGTAATACAGTGAATTGTTGGATAACTAATGTAATACAGTGAATTGTTGGATAACTAAATTGTAATACAGTAGTGAATTGTTGGATAACTAAAGTAATACAGTGAATTGTTGGATAACTAAAGTAATACAGTGAATTGTTGGATAACTAAAGTAATAAGTGAATAACTAATTGGATAACTAATGTAATGTAGTGAATTGTTGGATAACTAATGTAATGTAGTGAATTGTTGGATAACTAATGTAATACAGTGAATTGTTGGATAACTAATGTAATGTAGTGAATTGTTGGATAACTAATGTAATATAGTGAATTGTTGGATAACTAATGTAATACAGTGAATTGTTGGATAACTAATGTAATACAGTGAATTGTTGGATAACTAAAGTAATACAGTTGAATTGTTGGATAACTAATGTAATACAGTGAATTGTTGGATAACTAATGTAATACAGTTGAATTATTGGATAACTAATGTAATACAGTGAATTGTTGGATAACTAATGTAATACAGTGAATTGTTGGATAACTAATGTAATGTAGTGAATTGTTGGATAACTAATGTAATACAGTGAATTGTTGGATAACTAATGTAATACAGTGAATTGTTGGATAACTAATGTAATACAGTGAATTGTTGGATAACTAAAGTAATACAGTGAATTGTTGGATAACTAATGTAATACAGTGAATTGTTGGATAACTAAAGTAATACAGTTGAATTATTGGATAACTAAAGTAATACAGTGAATTGTTGGATAACTAATGTAATGTAGTGAATTGTTGGATAACTAAAGTAATACAGTGAATTGTTGGATAACTAAAGTAATACAGTGAATTGTTGGATAACTAAAGTAATACAGTGAATTGTTGGATAACTAATGTAATGTAGTGAATTGTTGGATAACTAAAGTAATACAGTGAATTGTTGGATAACTAATGTAATGTAGTGAATTGTTGGATAACTAATGTAATGTAGTGAATTGTTGGATAACTAATGTAATAAAGTGAATTGTTGGATAACTAATGTAATACAGTGAATTGTTGGATAACTGAATTGTTGGAACTGTAATACAGTGAATTGTTGGATAACTAATGTAATGTAGTAATTGTTGGATAACTAATGTAATACAGTGAATTGTTGGATAACTAAAGTAATACAGTTGAATTGTTGGATAACTAATGTAATATAGTGAATTGTTGGATAACTAATGTAATATAGTGAATTGTTGGATAACTAATGTAATGTAGTGAATTGTTGGATAACTAAAGTAATACAGTGAATTGTTGGATAACTAAAGTAATACAGTGAATTGTTGGATAACTAAAGTAATACAGTGAATTGTTGGATAACTAAAGTAATGTAGTGAATTGTTGGATAACTAATGTAATGTAGTGAATTGTTGGATAACTAATGTAATGTAGTGAATTGTTGGATAACTAAAGTAATACAGTGAATTGTTGGATAACTAATGTAATGTAGTGAATTGTTGGATAACTAATGTAATACAGTGAATTGTTCGATAAATAAAGTAATACAGTGAATTGTTGGATAACTAAAGTAATACAGTGAATTATTGGATAACTAATGTAATGTAGTGAATTGTTGGATAACTAAAGTAATACAGTTGAATTGTTGGATAACTAAAGTAATACAGTGAATTGTTGGATAACTAAAGTAATACAGTGAATTGTTGGATAAAGTAATACAGTTGAATTGTTGGATAACTAAAGTAATACAGTTGAATTGTTGGATAACTAAAGTAATACAGTGAATTGTTGGATAACTAAAGTAATACAGTGAATTGTTGGATAACTAATGTAATACAGTGAATTGTTGGATAACTAATGTAATACAGTGAATTGTTGGATAACTAATGTAATACAGTGAATTGTTGGATAACTAAAGTAATACAGTGAATTATTGGATAACTAATGTAATACAGTGAATTGTTGGATAACTAAAGTAATACAGTGAATTGTTGGATAACTAATGTAATACAGTGAATTGTTGGATAACTAATGTAATACAGTGATTTGTTGGATAACTAAAGTAATACAGTGAATTGTTCGATAACTAATGTAATGTAGTGAATTATTGGATAACTAATATAATGTAGTGAATTGTTGGATAACTAAAGTAATACAGTGAATTGTTGGATAACTAAAGTAATACAGTGAATTGTTGGATAACTAAAGTAATACAGTGAATTGTTGGATAACTAATGTAATACAGTGAATTGTTGGATAACTAATGTAATACAGTGAATTGTTGGATAACTAAAGTAATACAGTGAATTATTGGATAACTAAAGTAATACAGTGAATTGTTGGATAACTAAACTAATACAGTGAATTGTTGGATAACTAATGTAATAGTGAATTGTTGGATAACTAATGTAATGTAGTGAATTGTTGGATAACTAATGTAATATAGTGAATTGTTGGATAACTAATGTAATATAGTGAATTGTTGGATAACTAATGTAATGTAGTGAATTGTTGGATAACTAATGTAATGTAGTGAATTGTTGGATAACTAATGTAATGTAGTGAATTGTTGGATAACTAAAGTAATACAGTTGAATTATTGGATAACTAAAGTAATACAGTGAATTGTTGGATAACTAAAGTAATACAGTGAATTGTTGGATAACTGATGTAATGTAGTGAATTGTTGGATAACTAAAGTAATACAGTTGAATTATTGGATAACTAAAGTAATACAGTTGAATTATTGGATAACTAATGTAATACAGTTGAATTATTGGATAACTAAAGTAATACAGTGAATTATCGGATAACTAAAGTAATACAGTGAATTGTTGGATAACTAAAGTAATACAGTGAATTGTTGGATAACTAATGTAATTGTTGGTAATACAGTGAATTGTTGGATAACTAATGTAATATAGTGAATTGTTGGATAACTAAAGTAATACTAATGTAATGTAGTGAATTGTTGGATAACTAATGTAGTAATAACTAATGTAGTGAATTGTTGGATAACTAATGTAATGTAGTGAATTGTTGGATAACTAATGTAATACAGTGAATTGTTGGATAACTAAAGTAATACAGTGAATTGTTGGATAACTAAAGTAATACAGTGAATTGTTGGATAACTAAAGTAATACAGTGAATTGTTGGATAACTAATGTAATGTAGTGAATTGTTGGATAACTAATGTAATACAGTGAATTATTGGATAACTAAAGTAATACAGTGAATTGTTGGATAACTAAAGTAATACAGTGAATTGTTGGATAACTAATGTAATGTAGTGAATTGTTGGATAACTAACTAATACAGTAAATTATTGATTGGATAACTAAAGTAATACAGTGAATTGTTGGATAAACAATGTAATGTAGTGAATTGTTGGATAACTAAAGTAATACAGTGAATTGTTGGATAACTAAAGTAATACAGTGAATTATTGGATAACTAAAGTAAAAGTGAATTACTGGATAAATAAATGAATACATTGAATTATTGAATAACTAAAAGTAATACAGTGAATTATTGGATAACTAAAGTAATACAGTTGAATAATTGGATAACTAAAGTAATACAGTGAATTGTTGGATAACTAATGTAATACAGTGAATTGTTGGATAACTAAAGTAATACAGTGAATTGTTGGATAACTAATGTAATGTAGTGAATTGTTGGATAACTAATGTAACAGTGAATTGTTGGATAACTAATGTAATGTAGTGAATTGTTGGATAACTAAAGTAATACAGTGAATTGTTGGATAACTAATGTAATATAGTGAATTGTTGGATAACTAATGTAATATAGTGAATTGTTGGATAACTAATGTAATGTAGTGAATTGTTGGATAACTAATGTAATGTAGTGAATTGTTGGATAACTAATGTAATGTAGTGAATTGTTGGATAACTAAAGTAATACAGTGAATTGTTGGATAACTAAAGTAATACAGTGAATTGTTGGATAACTAATGTAATACAGTGAATTGTTGGATAACTAATGTAATGTAGTGAATTGTTGGATAACTAATGTAATACAGTGAATTGTTGGATAACTAATGTAATACAGTGAATTGTTGGATAACTAATGTAATACAGTGAATTGTTGGATAACTAATGTAATGTAGTGAATTGTTGGATAACTAATGTAATGTAGTGAATTGTTGGACAACTAAAGTAATACAGTGATTTGTTGGATAACTAAAGTAATACAGTGAAGTGTTCGATGACTAATGTAATACAGTGAATTGTTCGATAAATAAAGTAATACAGTTGAATTATTGGATAACTAAAGTAATACAGTGAATTGTTGGATAACTAATGTAATGTAGTGAATTGTTGGATAACTAAAGTAATACAGTGAATTGTTGGATGACTAAGGTAATACAGTGAATTGTTGGATAACTAAAGTAATACAGTGACTTGTTGGATAACTAATGTAATACAGTGAATTGTTGGATAACTAAAGTAATACAGTGAATTGTTGGATAACTAATGTAATACAGTGAATTGTTGGATAACTAATGTAATACAGTGAATTGTTGGATAACTAATGTAATGTAGTGAATTGTTGAATAACTAATGTAATGTAGTGAATTGTTGGATAACTAATGTAATACAGTGAATTGTTGGATAACTAAACTAATACAGTGAATTGTTGGATAACTAATGTAATGTAGTGAATTGTTGGATAACTAATGTAATACAGTTGAATTGTTGGATAACTAATGTAATAATAGTGAATTGTTGGATAACTAATGTAATACAGTGAATTGTTGGATAACTAATGTAATGTAGTGAATTGTTGGATAACTAATGTAATGTAGTGAATTGTTGGATAACTAAAGTAATACAGTGAATTGTTGGATAACTAAAGTAATGTAATGAATTGTTGGATAACTAAAGTAATACAGTGAATTGTTGGATAACTAAAGTAATGTAGTGAATTGTTGGATAACTAATGTAATGTAGTGAATTGTTGGATAACTAATGTAATGTAGTGAATTGTTGGACAACTAAAGTAATACAGTGAATTGTTGGATAACTAATGTAATGTAGTGAATTGTTGGATAACTAATGTAATGATAACTAGTGAATTGTTGGATAACTAAAGTAATACAGTGAATTGTTACAGTGAATTGTTGGATAACTAAAGTAATACAGTGAATTATTGGATAACTAAATGTAATACAGTGAATTGTTGGATAACTAAAGTAATACAGTGAATTATTGGATAACTAAAGTAATACAGTGAATTGTTGGATAACTAAAGTAATACAGTGAATTGTTGGATAACTAATGTAATACAGTGAATTGTTGGATAACTAAAGTAATACAGTGAATTGTTGGATAACTAATGTAATACAGTGAATTATTGGATAACTAATGTAATACAGTGAATAATTGGATAACTAAAGTAATACAGTGAATTGTTGGATAACTAAAGTAATACAGTGAATTGTTGGATAACTAATGTAATGTAGTGAATTGTTGGATAACTAATGTAATACAGTGAATTATTGGATAACTAAAGTAATACAGTGAATTGTTGGATAAATAAAGTAATACAGTTGAATTATTGGATAACTAAAGTAATACAGTGAATTGTTGGATAACTAATGTAATGTAGTGAATTGTTGGATAACTAAAGTAATACAGTGAATTGTTGGATAACTAAAGTAATACAGTGAATTGTTGGATAACTAAATGTAATACAGTGAATTGTTGGATAACTAATGTAATGTAGTGAATTGTTGGATAACTAATGTAATATAGTGAATTGTTGGATAACTAATGTAATGCAGTGAATAACTGGATAACTAAAGTAATACAGTGAATTGTTGGATAACTAATGTAATGTAGTGAATTGTTGGATAACTAATGTAATGTAGTGAATTGTTGGATAACTAATGTAATACAGTGAATTGTTGGATAACTAATGTAATACAGTGAATTGTTGGATAACTAATGTAATACAGTGAATTGTTGGATAACTAATGTAATACAGTGAATTGTTGGATAACTAATGTAATACAGTGAATTGTTGGATAACTAATGTAATGTAGTGAATTGTTGGATAACTAATGTAATGTAGTGAATTGTTGGATAACTAATGTAATACAGTGAATTGTTGGATAACTAATGTAATACAGTGAATTGTTGGATAACTAATGTAATACAGTGAATTGTTGGATAACTAATGTAATACAGTGAATTATTGGATAACTAAAGTAATACAGTGAATTATTGGATAACTAAAGTAATACAGTGAATTATTGGATAACTAAAGTAATACAGTGAATTGTTGGATAACTAATGTAATACAGTGAATTGTTGGATAACTAAAGTAATACAGTGAATTGTTGGATACTTAATGTAATATAGTGAATTGGTGGATAACTAATGTAATATAGTGAATTGTTGGATAACTAATGTAATGTAGTGAATTGTTGGATAACTAATGTAATGTAGTGAATTGATGGATAACTAATGTAATATAGTGAATTGTTGGATAACTAATGTAATACAGTGAATTGTTGGATAACTAATGTAATACAGTGAATTGTTGGATAACTAATGTAATACAGTGAATTGTTGGATAACTAATGTAATACAGTGAATTGTTGGATAACTAATGTAATGTAGTGAATTGTTGGATAACTAATGTAATACAGTGAATTGTTGGATAACTAATGTAATGTAGTGAATTGTTGGATAACTAAAGTAATACAGTGAATTGTTGGATAACTAATGTAATATAGTGAATTGTTGGATAACTAAAGTAATACAGTGAATTGTTGGATAACTAAAGTAATACAGTTGAATTGTTGGATAACTAATGTAATACAGTGAATTGTTGGATAACTAAAGTAATACAGTGAATTGTTGGATAACTAAAGTAATACAGTGAATTGTTGGATAACTAAAGTAATACAGTGAATTGTTGGATAACTAATGTAATGTAGTGAATTGGATAACTAATGTTGGATAACTAAAGTAATACAGTGAATTGTTGGATAACTAATGTAATGTAGTGAATTGTTGGATAACTAAAGTAATACAGTGAATTGTTGGATAACTAATGTAATGTAGTGAATTGTTGGATAACTAATGTAATACAGTGAATTGTTCGATAACTAATGTAATACAGTGAATTGTTGGATAACTAATGTAATACAGTAGAATTGTTGGATAACTAGTGAATTGTTGGATAACTAATGTAATACAGTGAATTGTTGGATAACTAATGTAATGTAGTGAATTGTTGGATATCTAATGTAATGCAGTGAATTGTTGGATAACTAAAGTAATGTAGTGAATTGTTGGATAACTAATGTAATGTAGTGAATTGTTGGATAACTAATGTAATGTACAGTGAATTGTTGGATAACTAATGTAATACAGTGAATTGTTGGATAACTAATGTAATGTAGTGAATTGTTGGATAACTAATGTAATATAGTGAATTGTTGGATAACTAATGTAATATAGTGAATTGTTGGATAACTAATGTAATATAGTGAATTGTTGGATAACTAATGTAATGTAGTGAATTGTTGGATAACTAATGTAATACAGTTGAATTGTTGGATAACTAAAGTAATACAGTGAATTATTGGATAACTAAAGTAATACAGTGAATTGTTGGATAACTAAAGTAATACAGTGAATTGTTGGATAACTAATGTAATGTAGTGAATTGTTGGACAACTAAAGTAATACAGTGAATTGTTGGATAACTAATGTAATATAGTGATTTGTTGGATAACTAATGTAATATAGTGAATTGTTGGATAACTAATGTAATGTAGTGAATTGTTGGATAACTAATGTCATGTAGTGGATTGTTGAATAACTAATGTAATGTAGTGAATTGTTGGATAACTAATGTAATATAGTGAATTGTTGGATAACTAATGTAATACAGTGAATTGTTGGATAACTAATGTAATAAGTGAATTGTTGGATAACTAATGTAATGTAGTGAATTGTTGGATAACTAATGTAATGTAGTGAATTGTTGGATAACTAATGTAATGTAGTGAATTGTTGGATAACTAATGTAATGTAGTGAATTGTTGGATAACTAAAGTAATACAGTGAATTGTTGGATAACTAATGTAATGTAGTGAATTGTTGGATAACTAAAGTAATACAGTTGAATTATTGGATAACTAAAGTAATACAGTGAATTGTTGGATAACTAATGTAATGTAGTGAATTGTTGGATAACTAAAGTAATACAGTTGAATTGTTGGATAACTAAAGTAATACAGTTGAATTATTGGATAACTAAAGTAATACAGTGAATTGTTGGATAACTAATGTAATGTAGTGAATTGTTGGATAACTAAACTAATACAGTGAATTGTTGGATAACTAATGTAATGTAGCGAATTGTTGGATAACTAAAGTAATACAGTTGAATTGTTGGATAACTAATGTAATATAGTGAATTGTTGGATAACTAATGTAATATAGTGAATTGTTGGATAACTAATGTAATACAGTGAATTGTTGGATAACTAATGTAATGTAGTGAATTGTTGGATAACTAAAGTAATACAGTGAATTGTTGGATAACTAAAAGTAATGATAACTAAGTAAATTGTTGGATAACTAAAGTAATACAGTGAATTGTTGGATAACTAAAGTAATGTAGTGAATTGTTGGATAACTAATGTAATGTAATGAATAATTGGATAACTAATGTAATGTAGTTGAATTGTTGGATAACTAAAGAAATACAGTGAATTGTTGGATAACTAATGTAATGTAGTGAATTGTTGGATAACTAATGTAATGCAGTGAATAATTGGATAACTAAAGAAATACAGTGAATTCCTGATAAATTCTAAAGTAATACACTAGATTATTGGATTATAAAAGTGAATTACTGGATAAATAAATTAATACATTCGATTATTGAATAATTAAGATAGTACAATAGATTATTGGATAATTAAAGTTATACAGTGGATGATTGGATAACTAAAGTAATACAGTTGAATAATTGGACAACTAAAGTAATACAGTTGAATTGTTGGATAACTAAAGAAATACAGTGAATTGTTGGATAACTAATGTAATGTAGTGAATTATTGGATAACTAATGTAACGCAGTGAATAATTGGATAACTAAAGTAATACAGTGAATTATTGAATAACTAAACTAATACAGTGAATTGTTGGATAACTGATGTAATGTAGTGAATTGTTGGATAACTAATGTAATACAGTGAATTATTGGATAACTAATGTAATACAGTGAATTGTTGGATAACTAAAGTAATACAGTTGAATTATTGGATAACTAAAGTAATACAGTTGAATTGTTGGATAACTAATGTAATGTAGTGAATTGTTGGATAACTAAAGTAATACAGTGAATTGTTGGATAACTAAAGTAATACAGTTGAATTATTGGATAACTAAAGTAATACAGTTGAATTGTTGGATAACTAATGTAATGTAGTGAATTGTTGGATAACTAATGTAATGTAGTGAATTGTTGGATAACTAATGTAATACAGTGAATTATTGAATAACTAAACTAATATAGTGAATTGTTGGATAACTAATGTAATGTAGTGAATTGTTGGATAACTAATGTAATGTTGTGAATTGTTGGATAACTAATGTAATACAGTTGAATTATTGGATAACTAAAGTAATAGTGAATTGTTGGATAACTATTGAATTGTTGGATAACTAAAGTAATACAGTGAATTATTGGATAACTAAAGTAATACAGTGAATTGTTGGATAACTAAAGTAATACAGTGAATTGTTGGATAACTAATGTAATGTAGTGAATTGTTGGACAACTAAAGTAATACAGTGAATTGTTGGATAACTAATGTAATATAGTGAATTGTTGGATAACTAATGTAATGTAGTGAATTGTTGGATAACTAATGTAATGCAGTGAATAACTGGATAACTAAAGTAATACAGTTGAATTATTGGATAACTAATGTAATGCAGTGAATTGTTGGATAGCTAATGTAATGTAGTGAATTGTTGGATAACTAATGTAATGCAGTGAATAATTGGATAACTAAAGTAATACAGTTGAATTATTGGATAACTAAAGTAATACAGTGAATTGTTGGATAACTAAACTAATACAGTGAATTGTTGGATAACTGATGTAATGTAGTGAATTGTTGGATAACTGATGTAATGTAGTGAATTGTTGGATAACTAATGTAATATAGTGAATTGTTGGATAACTAATGTAATATAGTGAATTGTTGGATAACTAATGTAATATAGTGAATTGTTGGATAACTAATGTAATGTAGTGAATTGTTGAATAACTAATGTAATGTAGTGAATTCTTGAATAACTAATGTAATGTAGTGAATTGTTGGATAACTAAAGTAATACAGTTGAATTATTGGATAACTAAAGTAATACAGTGAATTGTTGGATAACTAGACTAATACAGTGAATTGTTGGATAACTGATGTAATGTAGTGAATTGTTGGATAACTAATGTAATACAGTTGAATTATTGGATAACTAAAGTAATACAGTGAATTATTGGATAACTAAACTAACACAGTGAATTATTGGATAACTAAAGTAATACAGTGAATTGTTGGATAACTAAAGTAATACAGTGAATTGTTGGATAACTAATGTAATGTAGTGAATTGTTGGACAACTAAAGTAATACAGTAAATTGTTGGATAACTAATGTAATATAGTGAATTGTTGGATAACTAATGTAATTTAGTGAATTGTTGGATAACTAAAGTAATGTAGTGAATTGTTGGATAATTAATGTAATGTAGTGAATTGTTGGATAATGAATGTAATGGAGTGAATTATTGAATAACTTAACTAACACAGTGAATTGTTGGATGACTAAGGTATACAGTGAATTGTTGGATAACTAAAGTAATACAGTGAATTGTTGGATAACTAAAGTAATGTAGTGAATTGTTGGATAATTAATGTAATGTAGTGAATTGTTGGATAATGAATGTAATGGAGTGAATTATTGAATAACTAAACTAACACAGTGAATTGTTGGATGACTAAGTAATACAGTGAATTGTTGGATAACTAATGTAATGTAGTGAATTGTTGGATGACTAGACTAATACAGTAAATTATTGATAATTGGATAACTAAAGTAATACAGTGAATTATTGGATAACTTCTAAAACAATACGGTCGATAATTGGATAACTAAAGTGATACAGTGAATTCGTTATATATCCTAAAGTAATACACTGGATTATTGGATAATTAAAGTGAATTACTGGATAAATAAATGAATACATTGAATTATTGAATAATTAAGATAGTACAGTAGATTATTGGATAACTAAAGTAATACAGTTGAATAATTGGATAACTAAAGTAATATAGTTGAATTATTGGATAACTAAAGAAATACAGTGAATTGTTGGATAACTAATGTGATGTAGTGAATTGTTGGATAACTAAGGTAATGTAGTGAATTGTTGGACAACTAAAGTAATACAGTGAATTGTTGGATAACTAATGTAATATAGTGAATTGTTGGATAACTAATGTAATATAGTGAATTGTTGGATAACTAATGTAATGTAGTGAATTGTTGGATAACTAATGTAATGTAGTGGATTGTTGAATAACTAATGTAATGTAGTGAATTGTTGGATAACTAATGTAATGTTGTGAATTGTTGGATAACTAATGTAATACAGTGAATTGTTGGATAACTAATGTAATGTAGTGAATTGTTGGATAACTAATGTAATGTAGTGAATTGTTGGATAACTAATGTAATATAGTGAATTGTTGGATAACTAATGTAAATGTGAATTGTTGGATAACTAAAGGTAATATGTGAATTGTTGGATAACTAATGTAATGTAGTGAATTGTTGGATAACTAATGTAATAGTAATTGTTGGATAACTAATGTAATGTAGTGAATTGTTGGATAACTAATGTAATGTAGTGAATTGTTGGATAACTAATGTAATGTAGTGAATTGTTGGATAACTAAAGTAATACAGTTGAATTGTTGGATAACTAATGTAATGTAGTGAATTGTTGGATAACTAAAGTAATACAGTTGAATTATTGGATAACTAAAGTAATACAGTTGAATTGTTGGATAACTAATGTAATGTAGTGAATTGTTGGATAACTAAAGTAATACAATTGAATTGTTGGATAACTAAAGTAATACAGTTGAATTATTGGATAACTAAAGTAATACAGTGAATTGTTGGATAACTAATGTAATGTAGTGAATTGTTGGATAACTAAAGTAATACAGTGAATTGTTGGATAACTAATGTAATGTAGTGAATTGTTGGATAACTAATGTAATGTAGTGAATTGTTGGATAACTAAAGTAATACAGTGAATTGTTGGATAACTAATGTAATGTAGTGAATTGTTGGATAACTAATGTAATGCAGTGAATAATTGGATAACTAAAGAAATACAGTGATTTCCTGATAAATTCTAAAGTAATACACTAGATTATTGGATTATAAAAGTGAGTTACTGGATAAATAAATTAATACATTCGATTATTGTAAGATAGTACAATAGATTATTGGATAATTAAAGTTATACAGTGGATGATTGGATAACTAAAGTAATACAGTTGAATAATTGGACAACTAAAGTAATACAGTTGAATTGTTGGATAACTAAAGAAATACAGTGAATTGTTGGATAACTAATGTAATGTAGTGAATTATTGGATAACTAATGTAATGCAGTGAATAATTGGATAACTAAAGTAATACAGTGAATTATTGAATAACTAAACTAATACAGTGAATTGTTGGATAACTGATGTAATGTAGTGAATTGTTGGATAACTAAAGTAATACAGTTGAATTGTTGGATAACTAATGTAATGTAGTGAATTGTTGGATAACTAAAGTAATACAGTGAATTGTTGGATAACTAAAGTAATACAGTGAATTGTTGGATAACTAAAGTAATACAGTTGAATTGTTGGATAACTAATGTAATGTAGTGAATTGTTGGATAACTAATGTAATGTAGTGAATTGTTGGATAACTAATGTAATACAGTGAATTATTGAATAACTAAACTAATATAGTGAATTGTTGGATAACTAATGTAATGTAGTGAATTGTTGGATAACTAATGTAATGTAGTGAATTGTTGGATAACTAAAGTAATACAGTTGAATTATTGGATAACTAAAGTGATACAGTGAATAATTGGAAAACTAAAGTAATCCAGTTGAATTATTGGATAACTAAAGTAATACAGTGAATTGTTGGATAACTAAAGTAATACAGTGAATTGTTGGATAACTGATGTAATGTAGTGAATTGTTGGATAACTAATGTAATACAGTTGAATTATTGGATAACTAAAGTAATACAGTGAATTATTGGATAACTAAAGTAATACAGTGAATTGTTGGATAACTAAAGTAATACAGTGAATTGTTGGATAACTAAAGTAATACAGTGAATTGTTGGATAACTAATGTAATACAGTGAATTGTTGGATAACTAAAGTAATGTACAGTGAATTGTTGGATAACTAATGTAATGTAGTGAATTGTTGGATAACTAATGTAATGGTAGTGAATTGTTGATAATAACTAATGTAACAGTGAATTGTTGGATAACTAAAGTAATACAGTGAATTGTTGGATAACTAAAGTAATACAGTGAATTGTTGGATAACTAATGTAATGTAGTGAATTGTTGGATGACTAAACTAATACAGTAAATTATTGATAATTGGATAATTTAAAGTGATACAGTGAATTATTGGATAACTACTAAAACAATACGATCGATAATTGGATAACTAAAGTGATACAGTGAATTGTTATATAACTAAAGTAATACAGTGGATTATTGGATAATTAAAGTGAATTACTGGATAAATAAATGAATACATTGAATTATTGAATAATTAAGATAGTACAGTAGATTATTGGATAACTAAAGTAATACAGTTGAATAATTGGATAACTAAAGTAATATAGTTGAATTATTGGATAACTAAAGAAATACAATGACTTGTTGGATAACTAATGTGATGTAGTGAATTGTTGGATAACTAAGGTAATGTAGTGAATTGTTGGACAACTAAAGAAATACAGTGAATTGTTGGATAACTAATGTAATACAGTGAATTGTTTGATAACTAATGTAATGTAGTGAATTGTTGGATAACTAAAGTAATACAATGAAATATTGAATAACTAAACTAACACAGTGAATTATTGGATAACTAAATTAATACAGTGAATTGTTGGATAACTAATGTAATGTAGTGAATTGTTGGACAACTAAAGTAATACAGTGAATTGTTGGATAACTAATGTAATATAGTGATTTGTTGGATAACTAATGTAATATAGTGAATTGTTGGATAACTAATGTAATGAAGTGAATTGTTGGATAACTAATGTAATGTAGTGAATTGTTGGATAACTAATGTAATGTAGTGAATTGTTGGATAACTAATGTAATGTAGTGAATTGTTGGATAACTAATGTAATGTAGTGAATTGTTGGATAACTAATGTAATGTAGTGAATTGTTGGATAACTAATGTAATACAGTTGAATTGTTGGATAACTAATGTAATGTAGTGAATTGTTGAATAACTAATGTAATGTAGTGAATTGTTGGATAACTAATGTAATATAGTGAATTGTTGGATAACTAATGTAATATGTGAATTGTTGGATAACTAATGTAATATGTGAATTGTTGGATAACTAATGTAATGTAGTGAACTGTTGGATAACTAATGTAATGTAGTGAATTGTTGGATAACTAATGTAATGTAGTGAATTGTTGGATAACTAATGTAATACAGTGAATTGTTGGATAACTAATGTAATGTAGTGAATTGTTGGATAACTAATGTAATGTAGTGAATTGTTGGATAACTAATGTAATATTGTGAATTGTTGGATAACTAAACTAACACAGTGAATTGTTGGATGACTAAGGTAATACAGTGAATTGTTGGATAACTAAAGTAATACAGTGAATTGTTGGATAACTAATGTAATGTAGTGAATTGTTGGATGACTAAACTAATACAGTAAATTATTGATAATTGGATAATTTAAAGTGATACAGTGAATTCCTTATATATACTAAAGTAATACACTGGATTATTGGATAATTGAAGTGAATTACTGGATAAATAAATGAATACATTGAATTAATGAATAATTAAGATAGTACAGTAGATTATTGGATAACTAAAGTAATACAGTTGAATAATTGGATAACTAAAGTAATATAGTTGAATTATTGGATAACTAAAGAAATACAATGACTTGTTGGATAACTAATGTGATGTAGTGAATTGTTGGATAACTAAGGTAATGTAGTGAATTGTTGGACAACTAAAGAAATACAGTGAATTGTTGGATAACTCAAGTAATACAGTGAATTGTTGGATAACTAATGTAATGTAGTGAATTGTTGGATAACTAATGTAATACAGTTGAATTATTGGATAACTAAAGTAATACAATGAAATATTGAATAACTAAACTAACACAGTGAATTATTGGATAACTAAATTAATACAGTGAATTGTTGGATAACTAATGTAATGTAGTGAATTGTTGGACAACTAAAGTAATACAGTGAATTGTTGGATAACTAATGTAATATAGTGAATTGTTGGATAACTAATGTAATGTAGTGAATTGTTGGATAACTAATGTAATATTGTGAATTGTTGGATAACTAATGTAATATGTGAATTGTTGGATAACTAATGTAATATGTGAATTTTTGGATAACTAATGTAATGTAGTGAACTGTTGAATAACTAATGTAATGTAGTGAATTGTTGGATAACTAATGTAATGTTGTGAATTGTTGGATAACTAATGTAATACAGTTGAATTATTGGATAACTAAAGTAATACAGTTGAATTGTTGGATAACTAATGTAATGTAGTGAATTGTTGGATAACTAAAGTAATACAGTTGAATTGTTGGATAACTAAAGTAATACAGTTGAATTATTGGATAACTAAAGTAATACAGTGAATTGTTGGATAACTAATGTAATGTAGTGAATTGTTGGATAACTAAACTAATACAGTGAATTGTTGGATAACTAATGTAATGTAGCGAATTGTTGGATAACTAAAGTAATACAGTTGAATTGTTGGATAACTAATGTAATATAGTGAATTGTTGGATAACTAATGTAATATAGTGAATTGTTGGATAACTAATGTAATGTAGTGAATTGTTGGATAACTAATGTAATGTAGTGAATTGTTGGATAACTAAAGTAATACAGTGAATTGTTGTATAACTAAAGTAATGTAGTGAATTGTTGGATAACTAAAGTAATACAGTGAATTGTTGGATAACTAAAGTAATGTAGTGAATTGTTGGATAACTAATGTAATGTAGTGAATTGTTGGATAACTAAAGTAATACAGTTGAATTGTTGGATAACTAAAGTAATACAGTTGAATTATTGGATAACTAAAGTAATACAGTGAATTGTTGGATAACTAATGTAATGTAGTGAATTGTTGGATAACTAAACTAATACAGTGAATTGTTGGATAACTAATGTAATGTAGCGAATTATTGGATAACTAAAGTAATACAGTTGAATTGTTGGATAACTAATGTAATATAGTGAATTGTTGGATAACTAATGTAATATAGTGAATTGTTGGATAACTAATGTAATGTAGTGAATTGTTGGATAACTAATGTAATGTAGTGAATTGTTGGATAACTAAAGTAATACAGTGAATTGTTGTATAACTAAAGTAATGTAATGAATTGTTGGATAACTAAAGTAATACAGTGAATTGTTGGACAACTAAAGTAATACAGTTGAATTGTTGGATAACTAAAGAAATACAGTGAATTGTTGGATAACTAATGTAATGTAGTGAATTATTGGATAACTAATGTAACGCAGTGAATAATTGGATAACTAAAGTAATACAGTGAATTATTGAATAACTAAACTAATACAGTGAATTGTTGGATAACTAATGTAATGTAGTGAATTGTTGGATAACTAATGTAATACAGTGAATTATTGAATAACTAAACTAACACTGTGAATTGTTGGATGACTAAAGTAATACAGTTGAATTATTGGATAACTAAAGTAATACAGTTGAATTGTTGGATAACTAATGTAATGTAGTGAATTGTTGGATAACTAAAGTAATACAATGAATTGTTGGATAACTAAAGTAATACAGTTGAGTTATTGGATAACTAAAGTAATACAGTTGAATTGTTGGATAACTAATGTAATGTAGTGAATTGTTGGATAACTAATGTAATACAGTGAATTATTGAATAACTAAACTAATATAGTGAATTGTTGGATAACTAATGTAATGTAGTGAATTGTTGGATAACTAATGTAATACAGTGAATTGTTGGATAACTAAAGTAATACAGTTGAATTATTGGATAACTACTAAAGTGATACAGTGGAATATTGGTTAACTAAAGTAATACAGTGAATTACTGGATAATTAAATTTATAAAATGAATTATTCGATAACTAAAGTAATACATCGAATTATTGAACAATTAAAGTGATACAGTGAATTAATGGATATTTAAATTAATACAGTGGATTATTACATAATTAAAGTAATAAAGAATACTTTTCAATAACTAAAGTATTACATGGATAACTGGATAACTAAAGTGATAAGTGATATAGTGATTTATTGGATAACTTTAGTAATAAAGTAATTGCATAAATAAAATAATACAGTGAATTATTGGGTAATTAAATTTATACAGTCCATTATTGGATAATTGAAGTGATACAATAAATTATTGGATAACTAATGTAATACACTGGATTGTTGAATACTTAATGTAATAAACTGAACTGCTGGATAACTAAAGTAATATAGTGATATATTGGATAACTTTACTAATACTGTGGATTATTCGATAATTAAAGTAATACAGTGAATTAATGGATAATTAAAGTGATATAGTGACTTATTCAGTAACTATACTAATACAGAGAATTATTGAATAAATAAAGTAATACAGTGAATTGTTGGATAATTACAGTAACACAGTGAATTGTTGGATAACTAATGTAATGTAGCGAATTGTTGGATAACTAAAGTAATACAGTTGAATTGTTGGATAACTAATGTAATATAGTGAATTGTTGGATAACTAATGTAATATAGTGAATTGTTGGATAACTAATGTAATGTAGTGAATTGTTGGATAACTAATGTAATGTAGTGAATTGTTGGATAACTAAAGTAATACAGTGAATTGTTGTATAACTAAAGTAATGTAATGAATTGTTGGATAACTAAAGTAATACAGTGAATTGTTGGACAGCTAAAGTAATACAGTTGAATTGTTGGATAACTAAAGAAATACAGTGAATTGTTGGATAACTAATGTAATGTAGTGAATTATTGGATAACTAATGTAACGCAGTGAATAATTGGATAACTAAAGTAATACAGTGAATTATTGAATAACTAAACTAATACAGTGAATTGTTGGATAACTGATGTAATGTAGTGAATTGTTGGATAACTAATGTAATACAGTGAATTATTGAATAACTAAACTAACACTGTGAATTGTTGGATGACTAAAGTAATACAGTTGAATTATTGGATAACTAAAGTAATACAGTTGAATTGTTGGATAACTAATGTAATGTAGTGAATTGTTGGATAACTAAAGTAATACAATGAATTGTTGGATAACTAAAGTAATACAGTTGAGTTATTGGATAACTAAAGTAATACAGTTGAATTGTTGGATAACTAATGTAATGTAGTGAATTGTTGGATAACTAAAGTAATACAATGAATTGTTGGATAACTAAAGTAATACAGTTGAGTTATTGGATAACTAAAGTAATACAGTTGAATTGTTGGATAACTAATGTAATGTAGTGAATTGTTGGATAACTAATGTAATACAGTGAATTATTGAATAACTAAACTAATATAGTGAATTGTTGGATAACTAATGTAATGTAGTGAATTGTTGGATAACTAATGTAATACAGTTGAATTATTGGATAACTACTAAAGTGATACAGTGGAATATTGGTTAACTAAAGTAATACAGTGAATTACTGGATAATTAAATTTATAAAATGAATTATTCGATAACTAAAGTAATACATCGAATTATTGAACAATTAAAGTGATACAGTGAATTAATGGATATTTAAATTAATACAGTGGATTATTACATAATTAAAGTGATAAAGAATACTTTTCAATAACTAAAGTATTACATGGATAACTGGATAACTAAAGTGATAAGTGATATAGTGATTTATTGGATAACTTTAGTAATAAAGTAATTGCATAAATAAAATAATACAGTGAATTATTGGGTAATTAAATTTATACAGTCCATTATTGGATAATTGAAGTGATACAATAAATTATTGGATAACTAATGTAATACACTGGATTGTTGAATACTTAATGTAATAAACTGAACTGCTGGATAACTAAAGTAATATAGTGATATATTGGATAACTTTACTAATACTGTGGATTATTCGATAATTAAAGTAATACAGTGAATTACTGGATAATTAAATTTATAAAATGAATTATTCGATAACTAAAGTAATACATCGAATTATTGAACAATTAAAGTGATACAGTGAATTAATGGATATTTAAATTAATACAGTGGATTATTACATAATTAAAGTGATAAAGAATACTTTTCAATAACTAAAGTATTACATGGATAACTGGATAACTAAAGTGATAAGTGATATAGTGATTTATTGGATAACTTTAGTAATAAAGTAATTGCATAAATAAAATAATACAGTGAATTATTGGGTAATTAAATTTATACAGTCCATTATTGGATAATTGAAGTGATACAATAAATTATTGGATAACTAATGTAATACACTGGATTGTTGAATACTTAATGTAATAAACTGAACTGCTGGATAACTAAAGTAATATAGTGATATATTGGATAACTTTACTAATACTGTGGATTATTCGATAATTAAAGTAATACAGTGAATTAATGGATAATTAAAGTGATATAGTGACTTATTCAGTAACTATACTAATACAGAGAATTATTGAATAAATAAAGTAATACAGTGAATTGTTGGATAATTACAGTAACACAGTGAATTGTTGGATAACTAATGTAATGTAGTGAATTGTTGGATAACTAAAGTAATACAGTAAATTGTTGGATAATTACAGTAATACAGTTAATTATTGGATAACTAAAGTAGTAAAATGAATTGTTAAATAACTTAAGTAATAAAGTGAATTATTGGATTAGTAAAATTAATTATTGGATAACTAAATTAATACACTGGATTATTGAATACTTAATGTAATAGAGTGAATTATTCAATAATTAAAGTAATACAGTGGATCATTGGATAATTAAAGTAATAGTCTCACACTGCTGTGGTTACTGAAACCAGTTCAAAGATGGTTCTTCCACATGAAACCATGTTAGTAACCAATTATCTTTATTCAATTGTCTATCTTTCACGGACACCGAGTGCCATTGGACAGTATAATCACGTGACTCGTTTAGTATTGTATTTCCTTCCACTGCTCTCAACGATTTACCATCCATTTATTTACTGGTTTATTTCCAAGTGCGACAGCTAATTGTTGCTATCTTTAAAAAGGGTTAGCCGTCAAAAAGTGTGCGTGTTATGAATTCCAATGTTCCCAGTTTGTGTCACACAGAAGACACGGGGGAATATGGCTCGGATTTTTTATACTTCGGTCAGCCTGCTAGGCCACTCCCTAGTCCCGGAAACGAACACATTCGCAGCGGGCTGGTCCATTTTTGTCGCGGTCTAGAGCAGCGTACACCGCCGCCACATCGAAAAACAAGTGGACATTTACAATATCCAGTTATCAACGAAACAAACGGATACAGTTATACAAACTTGGACCAACGATACTTCGACCATAATAATCACTTAACACGGCCCCACCGTGAGAGTACCCCAGGGATCTACCCAGCAGGAGACCTGGGTCCACTGGACTATTTCCGATACAATAATTTGGATTACGTTTATCCGGATGACGAGATATCCAGGCATAATGTTATCCATCTTTCCAAAGTAAATTTGGGTAATGGTTGTGGACGACGAACAATGGCCACTGGTCATCCTTACCGTGGATCAGTAGCATTATCTCAGACAACTGGACTCGAAGAACATTGTAGTTCAATAAGGCGGGAAAGTTGCCAGCCCAATGTTCACTTCCAGGGGCAATACCCTCCCCAAATTCCAACTTACAAATGGATGGAAGTCAAGAGAAGAGTGGCCCAGACAGGTAAGTTGTAACCATGTTTTTAAGTTTGGAAAATGTTAGATTTTAATTATACTTCCACTTGCTTTCTCTTATTGGCTGAAAACTCAAAGTTACCTCCTTCTAAATTTTCCGCAACAAATCACTTTACAACAAAAAATAAACGTAAGAAACTAAAGCACCCAATTTTAGGTCACTCCAGAAATGTTGAAATCAGTGTTTTAAAACCACCCAATTTTAGGTCACTTCAGAAATGTTAAATTCAGTGTTTTAAAACTAACCATTTATTTAGTTCCATTTTCAACCAGTAGTTTCAACCAGCTGCAGTTTTCTATTGAACTCGAAATTTAACTTCCTACAACCACGGTTCAACCAATGGTTTAAACCAACCTATGTCTCCCTCTGACATGTCGTTTAGTTTCATACCTTGGTTTTCTTATCAGGTAAGGGGGTTTTGACCAACTTATGGCTCCTTCTAACGGGTGGTTTAACTTCATATGTTGGTTTTGTTATCAGGTAGGGTTTATAACAAGTGATTTAACCTCATCAGTTGGTTAAAAACACCACTGGTAAGAAAACCGCTTGTATCACCAATGTTCGTTATTTAGTGAATTTTGAATTAACAACTGAATGTACACATTATGTTTTTACGATAGCAGTAGTTGTTACTGGACTACACGTTCACCTAATTCTAGTTACTAATTTACTTCTAATAATTTGATATTAATTAATAATTAGACTAATTACACACATTCATATCTCAAAGATACAGCTTTACTGTAATAGCGGGTACGAAACTCAGAAATAGTTAAGTGTATAAATAACCACCTTGCCTTCCTTAGTAAATGTAAACAACATGACACAGTTTCTAACGGGGTTAGGGTTAAATTACATGTCAACACCCTACGATATCAATGTCAGGCTCCAAGATAGGATCAAATATCACACATAAGTAAAGATAAGTTACTGAATAAAACTAGCTAACAATATTACAAGATATAATAAACTCACTCGTCGATTTACGAAACAAGAAACCTTTCAACATTACAGACCCACGTGTTAAAGTAAAGTAGACAAACAGTATCATAACCACAGATACACTTAACCCTAACAGACAACTAACTACACACCTTGTATCCAATTACAACCGCAGAAGACAAAATTTACAGCCTATAAGAAGTAAAACGATTAAAACTGTAACTGAGGAAAACTTGCAGAGTCGAGCGGCTAACTTGTCCTCCATCCAGATGACCCAGGATCGAATCTTGGCTTCTACCACCTCCATAAAACAATCCTCGTCCAGATTTCGATAGAGTCGGCATCAGATTATCAGCTGAAATAGGATAGAACCGAGTTAGTACCTATGAATATGTTACTTACTAATATATACACCTCAGACACCGAACAATCCAGTAACCCTGATAAGGATAAACTGTACACATATTCAATTTATGTGTAGTAACGTTTCTACAGAGAGTTAAGTACGGTGGAACGTTTGTAATAACAACAAAACACTTTAGTTATTAACTTTATCTTCACAACAACCATAAGAATTTCTATTTCAGTTGCTCCATAACTGTAAGATTAGATGTAAAATTATATTTTCATCACATTATTTGACGATTTCACTTCCCTAATAGATCACATCAACTAACCTCTAACCAGTAGTGTGATGTCCACCTATATATAATGTTAACCTGTAGTGTGATGTCCAACTATATATAATGTTAACATGTAGTGTGATGTCCAACTATATATAATGTTAACATGTAGTGTGATGTCCAACTATATAGAGTGTTAACCAGTAGTGTGATGTCTAACTATATATAATGTTAACCAGTAGTGTGATGTCCAACTATATATAATGTTAACCAGTTGTGTGATGTCCAACTATATATAATGTTAACCAGTAGTGTGATGTCCACCTATATATAATGTTAACCAGTAGTGTGATGTCCACCTATATATAATGTTAACCAGTAGTGTGATGTCCACCTATATATAATGTTAACCAGTAGTCTGATGTCCAACTATATATAATGTTAACCTGTAGTGTGATGTCCAACTATATATAATGTTAACCAGTAGTGTGATGTCCAACTATATATAATGTTAACCAGTAGTGTGATGTCCAACTATATATAATGTTAACCAGTAGTGTGATGTCCAACTATATATAATGTTAACCAGTAGTGTGATGTCCACCTATATATAATGTTAACCAGTAATGTGATGTCCAACTATATATAATGTTAACCAGTAATGTGATGTCCAACTATATATAATGTTAACCAGTTGTGTGATGTCCAACTATATATAATGTTAACCAGTAGTGTGATGTCCACCTATATATAATGTTAACCAGTAGTGTAATGTCCAACTATATATAATGTTAACCAGTAGTGTGATGTCCACCTATATATAATGTTAACCAGTAGTCTGATGTCCAACTATATATAATGTTAACCTGTAGTGTGATGTCCAACTATATAGAGTGTTAACCAGTAGTGTGATGTCCAACTATATATAATGTTAAACTGTAGTGTGATGTCTAACTATATATAATGTTAACCAGTAGTGTGATGTCCAACTATATACAATGTTAACCTGTAGTGTGATGTCCAACTATATAGAGTGTTAACCAGTAGTGTGATGTCCACCTATATATAATGTTAACCAGTAGTGTGATGTCCAACTATATATAATGTTAACCTGTAGTGTGATGTCCAACTATATAGAGTGTTAACCAGTAGTGTGATGTCCAACTATATATAATGTTAACCTGTAGTGTGATGTCCAACTATATAGAGTGTTAACCAGTAGTGTGATGTCCAACTATATATAATGTTAACCAGTAGTGTGATGTCCAACTATATATAATGTTAACCAGTAGTGTGATGTCTAACTATATATAATGTTAACCAGTTGTGTGATGTCCAGCTATATATAATGTTAACCAGTAGTGTGATGTCCACCTATGTGGAGTGAGTGTTGACCAGTAGTGTGATGTCCAACTATGTGGAGTGAGTGTTGAGTAGTAATGTGATGTCCAACTATATATAATGTTAACCAGTAATGTGATGTCCAACTATATATAATGTTAACCAGTAGTGTGATGTCCAACTATATATAATGTTGACCAGTAGTGTGATGTCTAACTATGTGGAGTGAGTGTTAACCAGCAATGTGATGTCCAAATATATATAATGTTAACCAGTAGTGTGATTTCCAACTATATATAATGTTAACCAGTAATGTGATGTCCAACTATATATAATGTTAACCAGTAGTGTGATGTCCAACTATATATAATGTTAACCAGTAGTCTGATGTCCAACTATATATAATGTTAACCAGTAGTCTGATGTCCAACTATATATAATGTTAACCAGTAGTCTGATGTCCAACTATATATAATGTTAACTAGTAGTCTGATGTCCAACTATATATAATGTTAACCAGTAGTCTGATGTCCAACTATATACAATGTTAACCAGTAGTGTGATGTCCAACTATATATAATGTTAACCAGTAGTGTGATGTCCAACTATATACAATGTTAACCAGTAGTGTGATGTCCAACTATATATAATGTTAACCAGTAGTGTGATGTCCAACTATATGGAGTGAGTGTTGAGTAGTAATGTGATGTCCAACTATATATAGTGTTAACCAGTAGTGTGATGTCCAACTATATACAATGTTAACCAGTAGTGTGATGTCCAACTATATATAATGTTAACCAGTAGTGTGATGTCCAACTATATACAATGTTAACCAGTAGTGTGATGTCCAACTATATACAATGTTAACCAGTAGTGTGATGTCCAACTATATATAATGTTAACCAGTAGTGTGATGTCCAACTATATATAATGTTAACCAGTAGTGTGATGTCTAACTACATATAATGTTAACCAGTAGTGTGATGTCCAACTATGTGGAGTGAGTGTTGAGTAGTAATGTGATGTCCAACTATATATAGTGTTAACCAGTAGTGTGATGTCCAACTATATATAATGTTAACCAGTAGTGTGATGTCCAACTATATATAATGTTAACCAGTAGTGTGATGTCCAACTATATATAATGTTAACCAGTAGTGTGATGTCCAACTGTATATAATGTTAACCAGTAGTGTGATGTCTAACTACATATAATGTTAACCAGTAGTGTGATGTCCAACTATATACAATGTTAACCAGTAGTGTGATGTCCAACTATATATAATGTTAACCTGTAGTGTGATGTCCAACTATATAGAGTGTTAACCAGTAGTGTGATGTCCAACTATATATAATGTTAAACTGTAGTGTGATGTCTAACTATATATAATGTTAACCAGTAGTGTGATGTCCAACTATATACAATGTTAACCTGTAGTGTGATGTCCAACTATATAGAGTGTTAACCAGTAGTGTGATGTCCACCTATATATAATGTTAACCAGTAGTGTGATGTCCAACTATATATAATGTTAACCTGTAGTGTGATGTCCAACTATATAGAGTGTTAACCAGTAGTGTGATGTCCAACTATATATAATGTTAACCTGTAGTGTGATGTCCAACTATATAGAGTGTTAACCAGTAGTGTGATGTCCAACTATATATAATGTTAACCAGTAGTGTGATGTCCAACTATATATAATGTTAACCAGTAGTGTGATGTCTAACTATATATAATGTTAACCAGTTGTGTGATGTCCAGCTATATATAATGTTAACCAGTAGTGTGATGTCCACCTATGTGGAGTGAGTGTTGACCAGTAGTGTGATGTCCAACTATGTGGAGTGAGTGTTGAGTAGTAATGTGATGTCCAACTATATATAATGTTAACCAGTAATGTGATGTCCAACTATATATAATGTTAACCAGTAGTGTGATGTCCAACTATATATAATGTTGACCAGTAGTGTGATGTCTAACTATGTGGAGTGAGTGTTAACCAGCAATGTGATGTCCAAATATATATAATGTTAACCAGTAGTGTGATTTCCAACTATATATAATGTTAACCAGTAATGTGATGTCCAACTATATATAATGTTAACCAGTAGTGTGATGTCCAACTATATATAATGTTAACCAGTAGTCTGATGTCCAACTATATATAATGTTAACCAGTAGTCTGATGTCCAACTATATATAATGTTAACCAGTAGTCTGATGTCCAACTATATATAATGTTAACTAGTAGTCTGATGTCCAACTATATATAATGTTAACCAGTAGTCTGATGTCCAACTATATACAATGTTAACCAGTAGTGTGATGTCCAACTATATATAATGTTAACCAGTAGTGTGATGTCCAACTATATACAATGTTAACCAGTAGTGTGATGTCCAACTATATATAATGTTAACCAGTAGTGTGATGTCCAACTATATGGTGAGTGTTGAGTAGTAATGTGATGTCCAACTATATATAGTGTTAACCAGTAGTGTGATGTCCAACTATATACAATGTTAACCAGTAGTGTGATGTCCAACTATATATAATGTTAACCAGTAGTGTGATGTCCAACTATATACAATGTTAACCAGTAGTGTGATGTCCAACTATATACAATGTTAACCAGTAGTGTGATGTCCAACTATATATAATGTTAACCAGTAGTGTGATGTCCAACTATATATAATGTTAACCAGTAGTGTGATGTCTAACTACATATAATGTTAACCAGTAGTGTGATGTCCAACTATGTGGAGTGAGTGTTGAGTAGTAATGTGATGTCCAACTATATATAGTGTTAACCAGTAGTGTGATGTCCAACTATATATAATGTTAACCAGTAGTGTGATGTCCAACTATATATAATGTTAACCAGTAGTGTGATGTCCAACTATATATAATGTTAACCAGTAGTGTGATGTCCAACTGTATATAATGTTAACCAGTAGTGTGATGTCTAACTACATATAATGTTAACCAGTAGTGTGATGTCCATCTATGTGGAGTGAGTGTTAACCAGTAGTTAACAGAACTATGAACTTTACTAGAAGGTCTGACAGAACTGTGAACTTCACTAGAAGGTCTGACAGAACTGTGAACTTCACTAGAAGTTCTGACAGAACTATGAACTTCATTAGAATGTCTGAAAGTACTGTGAACTTCATTAGAATGTCTGACAGAACTATGAACTTCACTAGAAGGTCTGACAGAACTATGAACTTCATTAGAAGGTCTGACAGTACTGTGAACTTCATTAGAATGTCTGACAGAACTATGAACTTCACTAGAAGGTCTGACAGAACTGTGAACTTCACTAGAATGTCTGACAGAACTATGAACTTCATTAGAATGTCTGACAGAACTGTGAACATCACTAGAATGTCTGACAGAACTGTGAACTTCACTAGAAGGTCTGACAGAACTGTGAACTTCACTAGAATGTCTGACAGAACTATGAACTTCACTAGAATGTCTGACAGAACTGTGAACTTCACTAGAAGGTCTGACAGAACTGTGAACTTCACTAGAAGGTCTGACAGTGAATTATAATTATATGACATTGTCTTCAGAGTTCCAATGACCAAGTTGAAACGAAGTCCTGCTATCGTTTTCACTGTGACTCCAGTCACCTCAGTATGATTCAGCGACGTCACGTTTTATTAAAACGGCAATATCTCTCACTGTATCTTCATCGACAGCTCAATATTAAAGAATTTCTTTATTAACGATGGTTTAGAGTCATTAATGTGTTAAACTATGTATCTTCAATTGAGGTACAAAATCTGGAATAGTGACGTCACACTGGACTGTTAGTAATTAATAAATGTGTAACATGACTACCTACCGGTATAATTAGGGGTTTAAATTATAATTAACACATCTTACTATTAATACATCTTACTATTATCACATCTTACTATTAATGCATGTTACCATTAACACATCTTACTTTTAATGCATCTTACCATTAATACATCTCACTATTAACACATCTTACCATTAATACACCTCACTAATAACACATCTTACTATTAATACATCTTACCATTAATACATCTTACTATTAATACATCTTACCATTAATACATCTTACCAGTAATGCATCTTACCAGTAATGCATCTTACCATTAATACATCTCACTATTAACACATCTTACTATTAATGCATCTTACCATTAATACATCTTACTATTAACACATCTTACTATTAATACATCTTACTATTAACACATCCTACCATTAATACATCTTACTATTAATAAGTCTTACTATTAATACATCTCACTATTAACACATCTTACTATTAACACATCTTACTATTAACACATCCTACCATTAATACATCTTACTATTAATGCATATTACCATTAATACATCTTACTATTAATAAGTCTTACAATTAATACATCTTACTATTAACACATCTTACTATTAATACATCTTACTATTAACACATCTTACTATTTATAAGTCTTACTATTAAAACATCTAACTATTAACACATCTTACTATTTATAAGTCTTACTATTAAAACATCTAACTATTAACACATCTTACTATTAATGTCTTACTATTAACATATCTTACTATCAACACATCTTACTATTAATGTCTTACTATTAACATATCTTACTATTAATACATCTTACTATTAACATATCTTACTATTAATACATCTTACTATTAACACATCTTACTATTTATAAGTCTTACTATTAAAACATCTGACTATTAACATATCTTACTATTAATGTCTTACTATTAACATATCTTACTATTAATACATCTTACTATTAATGTCTTACTATTAATGTCTTATTATTAACATATCTTACTATTTATAAGTCTTACTATTAAAACATCTGACTATTAACATATCTTACTATTAACACATCTTACTATTAACATATCTTACTATTATATTTAAAATTTGTGACCTACATTATTTAACCCCCTACCCCACTGACATAGCGTTATGTCTGCCGACTTACAATGTTAGAAAATGGGTTTCGATACCCGTAGTGGATAGAATACAACCCACTAGGTAGCTTTACGCATGACTACAAACAAAATATTTATATTATATAATTCTTAGTTTAACTTCTGCCACCCACCCCGTTGTCAGGTGCTTTATTGTACTGTTTAGAATCAGCAGGTGTTTCATACAGCCATAGAAACCTTACATTTCATGCGGCTAAAGTATGTTCAAGATAAAACTTGGAAAGAAACGTTAGACACTGCAATATTAAAAACTAACTTCACGAAATAGCCACCTGTTAACACTGATAAACATAATAGTTGAGTCGTTTAGTCCTACACAGATGAACCACTCTATAACAGCTGATAACACATCGAGTTTAATCACCTGGAATTTAAAAACTAGCTTCACGAGATAGCCACCAGTTAACACTGATAAACACAACAGTTGAGTCGTTTAGTCCTACACAGATGAACCACTCTATAACAGCTGATAACACATCGAGTTTAATCACCTGGAATTTAAAAACTAGCTTCACGAGATAGCCACCAGTTAACACTGATAAACACAACAGTTGAGTCGTTTAGTCCTACATAGATGAACCACTCTATAACAGCTGATAACACATCGAGTTTAATCACCTGGAAATTAAAAACTAACTTCACGAGATAGCCACCTGTTAATACTGATAAATACAACAGTTGAGTCGTTTAGTCCTACACAGATGAACCACTCTATAACAGCTGGTAACACATCGAGTTTAATCACGTGGAAATTAAAAACTAACTTCACGAGATAGCCACCTGTTAACACTGATAAACATAACAGTTGAGTCGTTTAGTCCTACACAGATGAACCACTCTATAACAGCTGATAACACATCGAGTTTAATCACCTGGAAATTAAAAACTAGCTTCACGAGATAGCCACCAGTTAACACTGATAAACACAACAGTTGAGTCGTTTAGTCCTACATAGATGAACCACTCTATAACAGCTGATAACACATCGAGTTTAATCACCTGGAAATTAAAAACTAACTTCACGAGATAGCCACCTGTTAACACTGATAAATACAACAGTTGAGTCGTTTAGTCCTACACAGATGAACCACTCTATAACAGCTGGTAACACATCGAGTTTAATCACCTGGAAATTAAAACCTAACTTCACGAGATAGCCACCTGTTAACACTGATAAATACAACAGTTGAGTCGTTTAGTCCTACATAGATAAACTTCTCTATAACAGCTGGTAACACATCGAGTTTAATCACCTGGAAATTAAAAACTAACTTCACGAGATAGCCACCTGTTAACACTGATAAATACAACAGTTGAGTCGTTTAGTCCTACACAGATAAACCACACTATAACAGCTGGTAACACATAAAGTTTAATCACCTGGAAATTAAAAACTAGCTCCACGAGATAGCCACCTGTTAACACCGATAAACATAATAGTTGAGTCGTTTAGTCCTACACAGATAAACTTCTCTATAACAGCTGGTAACACATCGAGTTTAATAACCTGGAAATTAAAAACTAACTTCACGAGATAGCCACCTGTTAACACTGATAAATACAACAGTTGAGTCGTTTAGTCCTACATAGATAAACCACACTATAACAGCTGGTAACACATCGAGTTTAATCACCTGGAAATTAAAAACTAGCTTCACGAGATAGCCACCAGTTAACACGGACAAACACAACAGTTGAGTCGTTTAGTCCTACACAGATAAACCACACTATAAGAACTGGTAATACATCGAGTTTAATCACCTGGAAATTAAAAACTAACTTCACGAGATAGCCACCTGTTAACACCGATAAACATAACAGTTGAGTCGTTTAGTCCTACACAGATGAACCACTCTATAACAGCTGGTAACACATCGAGTTTAATCACCTGGAAATTAAAAACTAACTTCACGAGATAGCCACCTGTTACACTGATAAACACAACAGTTGAGTCGTTTAGTCCTACATAGATAAACCACACTATAACAGCTGGTAACACATCGAGTTTAATCACCTGGAAATTAAAAACTAGCTTCACGAGATAGCCACCAGTTAACACTGACAAACACAACAGTTGAGTCGTTTAGTCCTACACAGATAAACCACACTATAAGAACTGGTAATACATCGAGCTTAATCACCTGGAAATTAAAAACTAACTTCACGAGATAGCCACCTGTTACACTGATAAACACAACAGTTGAGTCGTTTAGTCCTACATAGATAAACCACACTATAACAGCTGGTAACACATCGAGTTTAATCACCTGGAAATTAAAAACTAACTTCACGAGATAGCCACCTGTTAACACTGATAAACACAACAGTTGAGTCGTTTAGTCCTACACAGATAAACCACACTATAACAGCTGGTAACACATAAAGTTTAATCACCTGGAAATTAAAAACTAACTTCACGAGATAGCCACCTGTTACACTGATAAACACAACAGTTGAGTCGTTTAGTCCTACATAGATAAACCACACTATAACAGCTGGTAACACATCGAGTTTAATCACCTGGAAATTAAAAACTAACTTCACGAGATAGCCACCTGTTACACTGATAAACACAACAGTTGAGTCGTTTAGTCCTACATAGATAAACCACACTATAACAGCTGGTAACACATCGAGTTTAATCACCTGGAAATTAAAAACTAACTTCACGAGATAGCCACCTGTTAACACTGATAAACACAACAGTTGAGTCGTTTAGTCCTACACAAATGAACCACTCTATAACAGCTGGTAACACATCGAGTTTAATCACCTGGAAATTAAACATTAAACACAATCGTTAAGTGTTCGGATATCTGTATTTAACCTTTCCTTGCTAGCAATATAAATAAATACACTTTATCTTATATTTACAGATAGGTAGCATGATGTATAAAATAAGCCTGTTATATAAAATCAAGTTGAAGATAGTCGAAAATATGGTCACTATATAACAGGCTTCAACTTACTTTGATAGATGTGTAACAGAACCACCGCATCAAATATAACATATCTGTTACACCTGGACTTTATAGATGTGTAACAGCACCACTGTACCCTACAAACTACAAAAACGACTCCTACAGGTACCCTACAAACTACAACAACGACTCCTACAGGTACCCTACAAACTAAATAACAACTCCCACAGGTACCCTACAAACTACAATAACGACTCCTGCAGGTACCGTACAAACTACAATAACAACTCCTACAGGTACCCTACAAACTAAATAACAACCCCCACAGGTATCCTACAACCTACAACAATGACTCCTACAGGTACCGTACAAACTACAATAACGACTCCTACAGGTACCCTACAAACTAAATAACAACTCCACAGGTACACTACAAACTACAATAACGACTCCTACAGGTACCCTACAAACTACAACAACGACTCCTACAGGTACCCTCAAAACTACAATAACGACTCCCACAGGTACCCTACATACTACAACAACAACTCCTACAGGTACCCTACCAACTACAATAACGACTTCTACAGGTACCCTACAAACTAAATAACAACTCCACAGGTACACTACAAACTACAATAACGACTCCTACAGGTAACCTACAAACTACAACAACGACTCCTACAGGTACCCTCAAAACTACAATAACGACTCCCACAGGTACCCTACATACTACAACAACAACTCCTACAGGTACCCTACCAACTACAATAACGACTTCTACAGGTACCCTACAAACTGCGACAACTCCTACAGGTACCATACAAACAAGGACAGCTACTGTTCATTTATCGTATGATGTTGTATATTTCTATAATATATTATATACGCCTCTATATAAGATGTATCTTTCCTCTATCAAATTATAAGAACTAACGAGTTTCATTAACATACTATCTACTTTTACAGAGTGTAGTTTGAACTTATTAACTAACTGTGTAGATTTTCTTTACAAAACTATAATGATTAATGAATTTCTGTAAGACTTCGATCACTTTGGACTTATTAGGTTGTTTCTTCTGTGGATAAATTCATGCGATTGCTAGTACAACGTTGAAAACCTACCCGTTTTAAAATAAAATAGGTTCTTTGTCAGCCTACACTGTTTCACTCGTTAATTAGAGCTTCAGTTTATTTCAATAGTAAGCTATGTACGACTTGCACTGACCCCACGTTGACCTACATCACTATATATGTAATTAGCAGCATTGAAAAAGGGAAAGTCTAATATCAACCACTCTAAATCCCACGACACATGGTCCTTCAGCCTTTCGTCTCGCTACTGTAGCAAACAGAGTTCACAGAAAGACAACTGTTCTTCTGTAAGAAGCCACTCAATTCCATCACGATCAAGAACTACGCCTACTGCACCATGTCACTATACGCTTAGGTTGACAAGTCATTTAAAACTTTCAACATCAGGGGTGTAAAACAGATAACGACTTTACTTCTCGTAAAACCAAAACTTAACATTGTTCTGATATTAGGGTAATTACAATATCAACATACGACACTGACATACTGGTATCTTACTGAGAACCTCATGTAGATACGATACTACAATAACGTACTAGTACCATTACTGAGTACCTCATGTAGAAACAACACCACACTAACATACTAGTACCATTACTGAGTACCTCATGTAGATACGATACTACACTAATATACTAGTACCATTATTGAGTACCTCATACAAAAACAACATTACACTAACATACTAGTACCATTACTGAGTACCTCATGTAGATACGATACTACACTAATATACTAGTACCATTACTGAGTACCTCATACAGAAATAACACTACACTAACATACTTGTACCATTACTGAGTACCTCATGTATAAACAACGTACTTGTACCATTACTGAGTACCTCATGTATAAACAACATACTAGTACCATTACTGAGTAGCTAATGTAGAAACGATACTACACTAATATACTAGTACCATTACTGAGTACCTCATATAGAAACAACACTACACTAATATACTAGTACCATTACTGAGTACCTCATACAGAAACAACACTACACTAACATACTAGTACCATTACTGAGTACCTCATGTAGAAACATTACAACAACATACTAGTACCATTACTGTGTAACTCAAGTAAAAACGATTCTACACTAACGTACTAGTACCTCATGTAGAAACAACACTACACTAACATACTAGTACCTCATGTAGAAACAACACTACACTAACATACTAGTACCATTACTGAGTACCTCATGTAGAAACAACACTACACTAACATACTAGTACCATTACTGAGTACCTCATGTAGAAACAACACTACACTAACATACTAGTACCATTACTGAGTACCTCATGTATAAACAGCATACTAGTACCATTACTGAGTACCTCATGTAGAAACAACACTACACTAACATACTAGTACCTCATGTAGAAACAACACTACACTAACATACTAGTACCATTACTGAGTACCTCATGTATAAACAGCATACTAGTACCATTACTGAGTACCTCATGTAGAAACAACACTACACTAACATACTAGTACCATTACTGAGTACCTCATGTATAAACAGTATACTAGTACCATTACTGAGTACCTCATGTAGAAACAACACCACACTAACATACTAGTACCTCATATAGAAACAACACTACACTAACATACTAGTACCTCGTGTAGAAACAACACTACACTAAATACTAGTGTTCTTGCTTGGATTGTTTCATATTTAAATCATACATTTAACACCGTTTATTGCGTTTTTCAGGTCATAAGGCTGGATGCAGGAGCAGTGACATAGCTACCACGTGTTCTGCTAGGACTAACTTTACTACCAAACAACTCACAGAGCTGGAGAAAGAATTTCACTTCAACAAGTATCTTACTAGGAGAAGACGTATCGAGATCGCCACAGCTCTTCAGCTTAATGAAACTCAAGTAAAAATCTGGTTCCAGAACCGGAGAATGAAGCAAAAGAAACGGGTGAAGGAAGGACTTATTTTACCAAGCTCTGTGACCTCTGATGCAAGCACGCCGATCAATGTCGTCAAAACAATAGCAGCAGTGCCCCCTGCCACCACACCGCTGAAACACTGAGGCAAATAAAATCATGGATGAAGTATTAACATGACAAAGTGACTTTCGTATATAAATGATTTTTAAATAATAACGAGGACTTACACGTGTTGACGATAGAATTATTATAGCTACAGTCTTGTCATAAATAAATGAGTTATGCAAAAGAAAATCCGATTGAAATCGTATAAATGATAATTTTTTAATATTTTTTCTTCATGAAGCAAATTGTATATGCTTTGTGATAAGATTTAACTTGTTGTGTGTTCAGTTGGAGGTAAAAGAAACTCACAAAACTGGATTTCTCTTGATCCCATTAAAGTGGTGTTTTCCATCCATTCTATTGAAAGTCCCACAACTGACTAGTCCTGCATATAGCTCGTGTCTGTTGACGCCATATTATTCTAGACATTGTAACAATATTTTTGTACGAAAGAAAACAAGATTCGTAAATATGTACTCTTTTATATTACTAACGATAATACTAATGAATTCAAATAATGTTATAAAGACGTTCCATTATTTTATGATTAAAAATCACACTGTCCTACCTATAATTCATACCTACAGTAATTAAATAGTCGCCACACCAAACTCAGTATAACCAATCTCGGATTTAGGCATGGGCTTACTGGGCTGAAGCCCAGAGCCTTACATTAATCAGAGGGCCTCAAGCTATGACTGTAACTGTATTGCAAGTAGAGGTTCTGTCTTCAGAGGGCCTCTATAAGTTAAAAAGCCTAAGGTCAAAAACTCTAAATCCGGTCTATCTTGTAATTCATATTTACCAACTTAAGCACCCAAACATCAAACTCAGCATAATAGAATCATAAAATCTTACGTTTTTTAAAGCTCTTCGTTTCGAATATAAATGTTTATAATCCCGATCATTAAAGATACGTTAGTACCAGTTGACTTCCGTCACTGTTCTTATTATAATTAAAACTCATTTATTGCATACTCCAAACCAAGACAATAAACCTCAGATTGATAAAATAGAAGTTATTTTACAATAAAAGACAGTCTATCTTTTTAGTACTAATTTTTTATTATTATCTGATTGTAAAATTTAAATATGACAGAGCAGTCGCTGATTAATTTTTGAATTTTATTGTGGTAAGTAATTACAATGGATAAGCCATCACTTCACACGCAAAGATAATTTATGTTACTTTAAAGTGTTAAATTTTATTGGAAATATAATTTTTGCTAAACAAAATGATTAGGGTGAAAAAACGAAAATTGTGCATTAGACAAACTTGCGTTAAAGTTTGATGTGTTATAAGAATAAAATAATATGTCATAATCTCTGGGAGTGACTTATGCAAACATCTGTCAATATTTTCTCTCTTTTCTTAACGATTAATAAAGTTGCAAAATTCTTCTAAATTGTATGTTTTAACCTATGTTTTGCTGGACTATGGGGGCAAACACAGCTTATCTACCAGAGGTCAGTAGATAGGCTGTGTTTGCCCCCAGTATTACGCTGTTCAGAAGAAAACCTTAACGGAACATATTACTTTCCAGATTTTATTTCGCTTAATATCATTTTGAAGGAGACTGGGGTTTGGGGCAGGGGAATACAATCAGAGAATGATAAATTTCTCCTTGTTGTAACTTGCGTTAATTCGCTGTAACGTTAGGCTTAGATCAGATAGTGGACTGTTGTCATTCAATAATGTGGGAGAATGAATAGGATAATCATTAGAATTTTAGGCTTAGGGTGCATCGTGAACGATCGCCATTCAACAGTCTGACGAAATTGATATGATAGATAAAAGTCAGACTTAGGCCAGATAGTGTACAGTCACCATTCAATAGTGTGGGGAAATTATAACCACAGCCCGAACGTTAGGCTTAGGTCGAGCCACGAACGTTCATCATTCAATAATGTGAGAAAGTGAATAAAATAGAACATTAGGCCTAGGCTAGATCGTGGACGGTTGTCATTCAGTAATGTGAAGAAAATAAATACACTGATACCTAAAGAAATTTTTCATGTCCACTTGTATGAAATATTATATGCCTTACTAATGTGGATAAGCCTTCCAATGGTAAGTTAAACGATTTGGCTCGGTACTGACCATGACGCGTGCGTTATTGAATTGAAATTTCACGAGAAAAAAACAAATCGTTTTTCGACACCAGTATTTCTAAGGCTTACTGTCTGACGTCAACGAAGGGAATTTATTGGTACTTTTTGCAAGCGAACACCGGTAATCTTTCTTCAAACGGACGTCTAGGTAACGCTTTTCCTTCTCTACTTGGTCGCCTAACATTGTGTCCATTAGATGTCGATAAAGGAATAGCCACACATCATCTGCTTTCAGTCATTGTACAGAGAGTAACTGGGACGCGATCAGATATTAATCATTTCAGCGAGGCTGTTTTTTGTAAGATTATACATCAAAATGGTTTTAAAAAAAACGTTATTGCTAAAGCTTCGCGTTGGTTCATCTCTCGTCGCGGTGACCGGGAAGCAAGCTATGGGAATAGAACTAACAACCGATATTTCTAACGAATAATGATCAACTTTTAAAATATATTAACGAGTTGAGTACTTTGTGAAGTTAAATATATCCTGCAGATAATGTCTCTGTTACTCATTTTGGAGAAATCATGAATATATCTATATATGTTTTTAACTTTTGATCTTGTCTTCACTTCGGGATCTCGTTTTAACTTCTAACTACAACTGTATATTGTTTTGTATTTGCTTACACCTTTTGCCTTCTTACACTGGGTGATGTCAAGTTCTTACTTTATAATTGCATATTTATAATTACAGTTACAAGATCTATACATGTATATCATTTTGTGTGGTACTCAAATAACATTTACTTCATGCTCAACTTTCGAATGTAGTTTTTCACGTATCTTATTCCTGGTTATTCTGAACCAATTAAATACAAGACAATTTCATAAATATCATAAATTATGTGATTAACAGTTATTTTGGAAAGCATACTTTAAATGTTAAAATTCAAAGTCTCGTGTGAGATTAAGTTCAAAACTTTCAGTAAATTATTGTTTGCACCTTATTAAGAAAAACAGGTGATTTTGTTATACTGTTGAATTAGAAATATTCCAAAGGAAAAATTATTTTTTGTTTCAACAATTTTAAAACAAAAATATTTTAATAAAAAAAAAACGAGTTTCTTTATAAAAGCAAGTTAACTGAACGTGGATCCCCACCCCCACATTCTGGTTCGAAATCAAAGATGTGTAAAAATAGTATTTCAGATCTATCTTGTCTCTCACATTTCATTGTACAGTAACCTAGCTGAGAAAAAACAAGGCTATAATTATTGTTCTAACACCGAAAGCTGGAAGACAAATCTGAAAATCAATATCTGCCATCAACGCATTTTTAATAACAATTTTTAGGTCTCTTGGGTTTAACTTTTAACCATCTTTCGTTTTTAACTTGTAGCTGTAATAAAAAATCATTTTCAGATGAATAGTGATAAGTTAGGGTTAGCAAACACGTTAGTTAGTTAGTTATCACCATTAGATTTCATCAAGGAACATAGGGCCGCAATCGTTTGCGGATTCTTCAACAGGTATTTAAGTGAGTAGGTTGTTAGCCAACTGTACCGAGCCGTCCCTAATTTAGTAGTGTAAGACTAGAGGGAAAGCAGCTAGTCATCACCACCCACCGCCAACTCTTGGGCTACTCTTTTACCAACGAATAGTGGGATTGACAGTCACATTATAACGCCCCCACGGTTGGGAGGGCGAGCATATTTGGCGCGACGCGGGCGCGAACCCGCGACCCTCGGATTACGAGTCGCCCGCCTTACGCGCCTGGCCATGCCAGGCCAGCAAACACGTACCAACAATATTTTTCGATTTTTTTTTTAGTTTATCTGATTCAGTTTATATATTAAAGCATTGTTTAATTATTTAATTCGTTTACTCTCAAATCCAAAGCTTCAAACCCCTATTTAAAAAGTAAATTACAATGAAAACAACTGATTATAAATCTTGATAATATTTTATTTTACAGCATGACTGGAGTATTGTTCCAACTGAAGTTTATTATTTCTAAAACAACATATTTTGCGAACACAGTGCTCATCTGCTTCTATTAAGTCTGAACTGTACTTTAAAACTTGTATTTGTTAATATAGTACTCACTATGAGTAAGCACTGCTTCTCTGCACAAGTGAACAAAGATATTTACTTTCACTCCTGCTATGTGTCGCCATCTAAGTCATATAATTCGCAATATTTCCAAATACCAAAGGATTTTATAAAATTTCGAAATTTGAGAGCATCATTTGACAATATAAACCAGCGAATTATTAGGCTACATATTTATGTAGCCATGAACTGAATAATTAAAGGTCGAAATTAAAAAAACAGAATATATATATACACAAAAATTAATTATAATACGTTCTCGATATAATAAGGACGTAAAATTCTCCAAGAGTTCATTTCACTCGTCCATCTTTCGTTCAGTTAAAAAAAGTTATTTCTTTTTATAGTCTTTGTTTTAAACCTTGGTCAGTTTTTACTTCCTTATAAACATTGAATTTTCTGATCTTGTTTAAATCTTGGTCAGTTTTTACTTGTTTTATTAACATTGAATTTTCTGATCTGTTTTAAACCTTGGTCAGTTTTTACTTGTTTATAAACATTGAATTTTCTGATCTGTTTTAAACCTTGGTCAGTTTTTACTTGTTTATAAACATTGAATTTTCTGATCTCTTTTAAACCTTGGTCAGTTTTTACTTGTTTATAAACATTAAATTTTCTGATCTGTTTTAAATCTTGGTCAGTTTCTACTTGTTTATAAACATTGAATTTTCTAACCTGTTTAAAACTTTGGTCAGCTTTTACTTGTTTATACACATTGAATTTTCTGATCTGTTTTAAACCTTGGTCAGTTTTTACTTGTTTATAAACATTGAACTTTCTGATCTGTTTTAAATCTTGGTCAATTTTTACTTGTTTATAAACATTAAATTTTCTGATCTGTTTTACACCTTGGTCAGTTTTTACTTGTTCAAAAACATTGAATTTTCTGATCTGTTTTAAACCTTGGTCAGATTTTACTTGTTTATAAACACTGAATTTTCTGATCTGTTTTAAACCTTGGTCAGTTTTTACTTGTTTATAAACATTGAATTTTCTGATCTGTTTTAAACCTTCGTCAGTTTTTACTTGTTCAAAAACATTGAATTTTCTGAACTGTTTTAAACCTTGGTCAGTTTTTACTTGTTTATAAACATTGAATTTTCTGATCTGTTTTAAACCTTGGTCAGTTTTTACTTGTTTATAAACACTGAATTTTCTTATCTGTTTTAAACCTTGGTCAGTTTTTACTTGTTTATAAACACTGAATTTTCTTATCTGTTTTACACCTTGGTCAGTTTTTACTTGTTTATAAACATTGAATTTTCTGATCTGTTTTAAACCTTGGTCAGTTTTTACTTGTTTATAAACATTGAATTTTCTGATCTGTTTTAAACCTTGGTCAGTTTTTACTTGTTTATAAACATTGAATTTTCTGATCTCTTTTAAACCTTGGTCAGTTTTTACTTGTTTATAAACATTAAATTTTCTGATCTGTTTTAAATCTTGGTCAGTTTCTACTTGTTTATAAACATTGAATTTTCTGACCTGTTTAAAACTTTGGTCAGCTTTTACTTGTTTATACACATTGAATTTTCTGATCTGTTTTAAACCTTGGTCAGTTTTTACTTGTTTATAAACATTGAACTTTCTGATCTGTTTTAAATCTTGGTCAATTTTTACTTGTTTATAAACATTGAATTTTCTGATCTGTTTTAAATCTTGGTCAGTTTTTACTTATTTATAAACATTGAATTTTCTGATCTGTTTTAAACCTTCGTAAGTTTTTACTTGTTTATAAACATTGAACTTTCTGATCTGTTTTAAATCTTGGTCAGTTTTTACTTGTTTATAAACATTGAATTTTCTGATCTGTTTTACACCTTGGTCAGTTTTTACTTGTTCATAAACATTGAATTTTCTGATCTGTTTTAAACCTTGGTCAGATTTTACTTGTTTATAAACATTGAATTTTCTTATCTGTTTAAACCTTCGTCAGATTTTACTTGTTTATAAACACTAAATTTTCTGATCTGTTTTAAACCTTGGTCAGTTTTTACTTGTTTATAAACATTGAATTTTCTGATCTGTTTTAAACCTTGGTCAGTTTTTACTTGTTTATGAACACTGAATTTTCTTATCTGTTTTAAACCTTGGTCAGTTTTTACTTGTTTATAAACACTGAATTTTCTTATCTGTTTTAAACCTTGGTCAGTTTTTACTTGTTTATAAACACTGAATTTTCTGATCTGTTTTAAACCTTGGTCAGTTTTTACTTGTTTATAAACACTGAATTTTCTGATCTGTTTTAAACCTTGGTCAGTTTTACTTGTTTATAAACACTGAATTTTCTGATCTGTTTTAAACCTTGGTCAGTTTTTACTTGTTTATAAACACTGAATTTTCTGATCTGTTTTAAACCTTGGTCAGATTTTACTTGTTTATAAACACTGAATTTTCTGATCTGTTTTAAACCTTGGTCAGTTTTTACTTGTTTATAAACACTGAATTTTCTGATCTGTTTTAAACCTTGGTCAGATTTTACTTGTTTATAAACACTGAATTTTCTGATCTGTTTTAAACCTTGGTCAGTTTTTACTTGTTTATAAACACTGAATTTTTTATCTGTTTTAAACCTTGGTCAGTTTTTACTTGTTTATAAACACTGAATTTTTGATCTGTTTTAAACCTTGGTCAGTTTTTACTTGTTTATAAACACTGAATTTTCTTATCTGTTTTAAACCTTGGTCAGTTTTTACTTGTTTATAAACACTGAATTTTCTGATCTGTTTTCCTGATTAATTTCGATAATTCTAATCTTCCTTATTTTTCTTTCTCTCTTTAATTTACTTACAATGAAACAATATTTATTTGGCTTTGGATTACGTTTATTATGAACTCAAATAATTTTTATCTAACGAACATTAACTCAGGAATTGGTCATACATAGTCCAGTTGTCTTATCTTAGTAATAAATCATTCATAGTCCAGTTGCCTTTACTTAATAATGGATCATTCATAGTCCAATTGTCTTAACTTAGAAATAAATCATTCATAGTCCAGTTATCTTAACTTAGTTATGGATCATTCATAGTCCAGTTGTCTTATCTTAGTAATAAATCATACACAGTCCAGTTGTCTTAACTTAGAAATAAATCATACATAGTCCAGTTGTCTTAACTTAGTAATGGATCATTCATAGTCCAGTTGTCTTAACATAGTAATAAATCATACATAGTCCAGTTGTCTTAACTTAGTAATAAATCATACATAGTCCAATTGTCGAATGGGTCACTCATGACATAGTTGTCTTAATTCAGGAATAAGTCACTCATGACATAGTTATCTTAACTCACGAATGGGTCACTCATGACATAGTTATCTTAACTCAGGAATAAGTCACTCATGACATAGTTATCTTAACTCACGAATGGGTCACTCATGACATAGTTATCTTAACTCAGGAATAAGTCACTCATGACATAGTTATCTTAACTCACGAATGGGTCACTCATGACATAGTTAACTTAACTCAGGAATAAGTCACTCATAACATAGTTATCTTAACTTACGAATGGGTCACTCATGACACAGTTAACTTACGAATGGGACGTTCCTAACTTTACATATTCACACACACAGATGTCACTGATTTGTTATCTAATACTCTTTCTTGCCTAAAGCGGCGCATTTGTTTCTGACTTCATGGAAGTTATTATCAGTTTCTATCATTTGATAACACAGAAAGTTTTCATGAACGCTTTTAAATCCTAATGGACGAGCATTTCAGGATCCTCCGGTGTGACTTAGGTTACACACTGTTCCAAATGGTCACAATAACCACACAAATGAATAAATTTCATTACGCGTTTACCGATTAACGCTTCGTTTCAGTATGGTCTTAAACTTTTGACCAGTTAGTATTTAGGCTAATTTCATAGTGTTCTCATTTTCACTATTAAATGCTAAAAAAAAAATTATTTTTATTTTCCCTTTTCTTATTTTCATCTTTTGAAGCTCTATTCAGATAAGTGGTTGAGTCTAACAACGCAAAATGCATATTTTTTATTTATGTTCATTGACCTTACGATTTTGGCCAGCAGTGTATGTAAAAACGGCTGGTATGAGTGGAGAAATCATTATGTTCAACTCGGTTACAGTTAACCACAATACACTGCTGGCCAAAATTTTAATGTCAAGGAGCATAAAGAAAAAATATACATTTTGCGTTGTTAGACTCAACCACTTATTTGAGTGGAGCTTCGAAAGATGAAAATAAGAAAAGGGAAAATAAAAATAAAAAACTTTTTAGCATTTAATAGGGAAAATGTGAAAACTATAAAATTAGCCTAAATACTAGTTGGTTAAAAGTTTAAGACCATACTGAAACCAAGCGTTAATCGGTGAACACGTAACAAAATTTATTCATCTGTGTTCAAGCATTAGCGTTGTCAATATCTCCCAGTGACATCTCCTGTGTTACATTGGGTAAAAACATGGCAAGGGTAAAAAGTTGACAGAGTTTGAACGTGGCAGAATTGTCGAGCTGCAAAAGCGAGGTCTCTCTCAACGTGCCATTGCTGGTGAGATTGGACGTAGTAAAACTGTTGTTGTAAATTTCTTAAAAGACCCTGATGGATACGGAACGAGAATTTCAAGTGGTCGGCCTAATAAAATTTCGCCGGCGTTAAGCAGGAGGATTCGGCAGGTTGTCCGGCAAGACACCAGCCGATCGTCGAACCAGATTAAGGCCCTTACGGACGCAGAATGCAGCTCAAGAACAATAAGACGGCATCTCCGAGAGAAAGGCTTTATAAACCGTAAACGTCTTTAGAGGCCACGCCTCCTTCCACACCATGAAACAGCTCAGTTAAACCTTGCTGAGAAGCACCAAACATGGGACGTAGAAAAGTGGAAGGTTTTGTTCTCTGATGAGAAAAAATTTAACCTGAATGATGGTCCCAATGGCTTTCAACGTTACTAGCACGATAAGGATATTCCACCGGAGACATTTTCTGTACGACACAGTGGAGGAGGTTCCATCGTGATCTGGGATGCTTTCTCCTTCCATGGAACAATGGAGCTTCAGGTTATACAGGGACGTCAAACAACAGCTAGCTACATTGGCATGTTGGAGAGAGCATCCTTATTGACTGAAGGCCCTCGCTTGTGTGGAAATGACTGGATCTTTCAGCAGGACAACGCTGCAATCCATAATGCCCGCAGGACAAAGGACTGTTTCATGACGAATAACGTGATTCTTTTAGACTATCCAATGTGTTCGCCCGAACTGAACCCCATTGAAAATGTTTGGGGGTGGATGGCAAGGGAAGTCTATAGAAATGCACATTAATTCCAAACAGTGCATGATTTTCGTGAAGCCATTTTCACCACTTGGAATAACATTCCAGCCAGCCTTCTGCAAACGCTTATATCGACCATGGCCAAGCGTGTTAAGGCGTTCGACTCATAATCCGAAGGTCGCGGTTTCGAATCCCTGTCGCACCAAACATGCTCGCCATCCCAGCCGTGGGGGCGTTATAATGTGACGGTCAATCCCACTATTCGTTGGTAAAAGAGTAGCCTAAGAGTTGGCGGTGGGTGGTGACTAGCTGCCTTCCCTCTAGTCTTACACTTCTAAATTAGGGACAGCTAGCACAGATAGCCCTCGAGTAGCTTTTCGCAAAATTTAAAAACAAACTAAAGTTATACAACAATGTACAAAAATGTTTAGAAGTGAGTTGTTTTTGAGATTTGCGACTATAATGTAAATCACTTTCGCGTATCAGCCTCGAAATATAGACTTCCTTCATGTTTTCATTATACGCTCCTTGGTAGCAAAGTTCAAAGTCCAGTATATCTTGGTGGAAGCGCTCGTCTTGCTCCTCTGAGTATGCTCCTATGTTCTTGAATTTATCAAGATGAGCGTCAAGGATATGGACTTTCAGGGACATCCTGCAACCCATTTTGCCGTAGTTCTTCACCAGAGCCTCAACCAGTTCCACATAATCTTCTGCATTGTGATTGCCAAGAAGCCCCGAACCACTGCGACAAAGCTGCCCCAAGTTTTTTATACCTTCCTACTGATCTTCTTGGGAATTTTGTGCACTCCAGGATCTTCTTTATTTATGGTCCAACGAAGACAACAGCTCTGACCTTTGCCTCAGACAACTGAGAGAAGAAGTCTCAAAGGTACTTGAAGGCTGCAGACTCCTTATCAAAAGCTGTGACAATGTATTTCATAAGACTCAGTTTTATGTGCAATGGTGGGAATAACACCTTCTTGAGGTCCACTAGTGGCTCAGACTTGACAGTGTGCCTCCCCACAGAAAACTCGGTCCGTTGTGACCAGTGCTTCCTGTTGTAGTGCCCTGCGGTGTTCCTACTGTCCCAAAGTCAAATAAAACATGAAAACTTGATAAAGCCTCCTGGATACCCATCAGGAATGCCACCATTTTGAAGTCTCTGATAACCTCTTATCCATACTAATCATATTTCAAGGCTTCTAGCAAGGTCTTGATGTTGTTGTATTCCTCTTTGAGGTGCACCGAAAGATATTTAAATTTTAAAAGGTCTAAAATATATATAATATAAAATCTTACTGTTCAAGCAAGCAAAAATTGTCCGTCTTACTTTCTATGGTTTGTTTTTTTTTGCAGTGCTCGCAGGTAAGTTGATTTGACCAGGGTTTATCTTGATCCCCGACAGGCATGCCGAAATATGCCTTGTAGGCTTCATACACTTTAACAGATGCTGTCACAGAGTACTTTTTCGCTCTTGTCTTGACAAATTGGCCACGTACATAGCAGTATGCATCTGGAGAATGCTTGCAGCTTCTTGATGTCATCTCTGATAAAATCAGATAGGTCTATGTGTTCACTTAGGCAGCTAGAACTAAACTGAAGTGGTGAGTGGTGAGCCCCTGTATATATATATTACTACGAAAAGTTCTTGAAAATTCTCGTAACTTCTACAACATTCTAGAAAGTTCTTGAAAATTCTTGTAAGTTCGAGAAAATTCTCTATCGGCTACTTAGCAATGAATCTACCTGGAATGTTCTGGAAAATGGGTAATTTTGAAAATTTCATTATCCAGGTCACAAAAGCAAAGTTTGAAGAGAAAAATAGGTCTTTCCCATTTACTTTAGGCAAAAACAATTGGGAAACAACACTTTTTGTCCAGGAACAAGAAAAAGTAAAAGTTTTGTTACATCGTGTAAGCAACAATAAGAGTTTAACAAAAGAAACAGCAATTTGTTAAAGTATAACAACACCCAGCAATAAACTCAACACTTACCAAAACACAGTTAAAAAATATGTCCAGTCAAGACTTGACGGTCATGTTAATCAACAATATTGTTTCAAATGCTGGATTCAGTGAAAAACAAAAACAAAACATAATTCCAAAAAATACAGCAACAGAAATATATCTTTTTAATACTAATAACAATATTGAGCGAGAAACAACAATAATTCACTATCTGCATAGTTCATTAACAATCTCTTAGCGAGGCTTCTGGCAAGGTATTTATTCAGTGAGTAGATCACGAGAGTACAACTCAAGTGATCATAAATTTACATAATCTTCTGCTACATTACTCGTATCTGTCTGTCACTGGTCGGGAACCTGGTGTCAGTTTCATCATAAATACATATTTCCTCAAAATATGAATAATGAGCTACAATGTCAGTTAGCGTTTTAATGCAGCTAAAAATCCATAGATGAATTAAAGAGTTATATGAAATAATAAATGAACGATAAACACATTCATAGCTATAAAAAAAATAGAATCTTCTATCTCAACACCTAAACTTTCGTAAGAACTGATAAGGATATAAGTAGTATCAGGTGATCTAGTCCTTCGTAAGAACTGATAAGGATATAAGTAGTATCAGGTGATCTAGACCTTCGTAAGAACTGATAAGGATATAAGTAGTATCAGGTGATCTAGGCCTTCGTAGGAACTGATAAGGATATAAGTAGTATCAGGTGATCTAGGCCTTCGTAGGAACTGATAAGGATATAAGTAGTATCAGGTGACCTAGACCTTCGTAAGAACTGATAAGGATATAAGTAGTATCAGGTGACCTAGACCTTTGTAAGAACTGATAAGGATATAAGTAGTATCAGGTGACCTAGACCTTTGTAAGAACTGATAAGGATATAAGTAGTATCAGGTGATCTAGGCCTTCGTAGGAACTGATAAGGATATAAGTAGTATCAGGTGATCTAGACCTTTGTAGGAACTGATAAGGATATAAGTAGTATCAGGTGACCTAGACCTTCGTAAGAACTGATAAGGATATAAGTAGTATCAGGTGACCTAGACCTTTGTAAGAACTGATAAGGATATAAGTAGTATCAGGTGACCTAGACCTTTGTAAGAACTGATAAGGATATAAGTAGTATCAGGTGATCTAGGCCTTCGTAGGAACTGATAAGGATATAAGTAGTATCAGGTGATCTAGACCTTTGTAGGAACTGATAAGGATATAAGTAGTATCAGGTGACCTAGACCTTCGTAAGAACTGATAAGGATATAAGTAGTATCAGGTGATCTAGGCCTTCGTAGGAACTGATAAGGATATAAGTAGTATTAGGTGATTTAGGCCTTCGTAAGAACTGATAAGGATATAAGTGGTATCAGGTGATCTAGACCTTTGTAGGAACTGATAAGGATATAAGTAGTATCAGGTGACCTAGACCTTCGTAAGAACTGATAAGGATATAAGTAGTATCAGGTGATCTAGACCTTTGTAGGAACTGATAAGGATATAAGTAGTATCAGGTGATCTAGGCCTTCGTAGGAACTGATAAGGATATAAGTAGTATCAGGTGATCTAGGCCTTCGTAGGAACTGATAAGGATATAAGTAGTATCAGGTGATCTAGACCTTTGTAGGAACTGATAAGGATATAAGTAGTATCAGGTGATCTAGACCTTTGTAAGAACTGATAAGGATATAAGTAGTATCAGGTGACCTAGACCTTCGTAAGAACTGATAATAATTATGTAACGGCCATATAACCTAAACCCTCCGAGGATCTTACAAGAATTTAAATAGAATTAGGTAGCCAGTACCTCCCTAGAATCTTATAAGAATGTAAATAGTGGCCGTTCAGCCTAACCCTCTTTGTAACTGATAAAAGTGTAAGTAGTATTGGATAACATATACCTTCCTAGTAACCAATAAGAACATAATAATATGAATAATAAGCAAGAACCACAAAGAACAACTTAACATTCTAAAGGTTATCTTGATATTAAAGTAACAGTTAAAAAATAGCATAGTGACTTGTCTCAATGTTAGTGTTCCAGTTAAAAACTAACGTAGTAAATGTTTGTCTGAATGTTAATGTACCAGTTAAAAAATAACGTAGTGAATGGTTGTATTGATGTTAGTGTACCAGTTAAAAAATAACTTATTGAATGGTTGTCTCGATGTTAGTGTCCAGTTAAAAAATAACGTAGTGAATGGTTGTCTTGATGTTAGTGTACCAGTTAAAAATAACTTATTGAATGGTTGTCTCGATGTTAGTGTCCAGTTAAAAATTTCTTATTGAATGGTTGTCTCGATGTTAGTGTCCAGTTAAAATTAACGCAGTGAATGGTTGTCTCGATGTTAGTGTTCCAGTTAAAAATAACGTAGTGGACGGTTGTCTGGATGTTAATGTACCATTTAAAATATAACGTTGTGAATGGTTGTCTTGATGTTAGTGCCCAGTTAAAAATAACTTATTGAATGGTTGTCTTGATGTTAGTGTACCAGTTAAAAATAACGTAGAAAGGTTGTCTCGATTTTCAGTCAAGTTAAAAAATAACTTAGTGAATTGTTGTCTGAATGTTAATGTACCAGTTAAAAAATAACGTAGTGAATGGTTGTCTCGATGTTAGTGTCCAGTAAAAAAATAACGAAGTGAATGGTTGTCTTGATGTTAATGTCCCAGTTAAAAATAACTTATTGAATGGTTGTCTCGATGTTAGTGTCCTGTTAAAAATAACATTGAATGGTTGTCTCGATGTTAGTGTACCAGGTAAAAATAACGTAGTGAACGGTTGTCTCGATGTTAGTGTCCAGTTAAAAAATAACGTAGTGAATGGTTGTCTCGATGTTAGTGTCCAGTTAAAAAATAACGTAGTGAATGGTTGTCTCGATGTTAGTGTCCAGTTAAAAATAACTTATTGAATAATTGTCTCGATGTTAGTGTTCCAGTTAAAAATAACTTATTGAATGGTTGTCTCGATGTTAGTGTTCCAGTTAAAAAATAACTTAGTGAATGGTTGTATTGATGTTAGTGTACCAGTTAAAAAATAACTTATTGAATGGTTGTCTCGATGTTAGTGTCCAGTTAAAAAATAACCTAGTGAATGGTTGTCTTGATGTTAATGTCCCAGATAAAAATAACTTATTGAATGGTTGTCTCGATGTTAGTGTTCCAGTTAAAAATAACATTGAATGGTTGTCTCAATGTTAGTGTCCAGTTAAAAATAACGTAGTGAATGGTTGTCTCGATGTTAGTGTCCTGTTAAAAATAACTTATTGAATAATTGTCTCGATGTTAGTGTTCAAGTTAAAAATAACATTGAATGGTTGTCTCGATGTTAGTGTTCCAGTTAAAAATAACATTGAATGGTTGTCTCGATGTTAGTGTCCAGTTAAAAATAACTTATTGAATAATTGTCTCGATGTTAGTGTTCCAGTTAAAAATAACATTGAATGGTTGTCTCGATTTTAGTGTCCAGTTAAAAATAACTTATTGAATAATTGTCTCGATGTTGGTGTTCCAGTTAAAAATAACGTAGTGAATGGTTGTCTTGATGTTAGTGTCCAGTTAAAAAATAACGTTGTGAACGGTTGTCTTGATGTTAGTGTCCAGTTAAAAAAATAACGTAGTCATTCACAACGGGACTCAAAATGTTGTCATGGAATATTCTTATTAACCAATAAAAAATTTAAACATTCTTTCGACGTTTTAAGAAATGCATATGTTTTTCATTGATTTTATTTAATTACGTGGACCTAATTTTCGAATAAAAATAAACATTACTTATCTGGATCTTTTTTCTAAACACCTGTCAGAAACTCTTCTTTATGCCTAATGTTTCATAGTCAGTTACAAACTGCTTGTGTCATTCCTGTTCAAATAGACGTTATGTACAGAAAGACATCAACATACCGACACTTTGTTTCGGCCACTCACAGAATTAATAAAAACTTCATAATTGGAAAGTATTATGGCTGAAATTACAAAGTTAACTGCTTTAAGAGTTTTATTCTTTTGCATCTGTGTTGTATATTTGCACTTTTCACACGACTGTTGTATCATCATACTTTTAACACGTGTTGTATTATCTTTATTCTCTTACATAAGTGTTATATATTCATGAATTCTTCAAAATCCCTTGCTCTTCCAAACTTGTTCGTCGAATTCGAACTGACATCTTAACAAGAAACTGTTTAGGCCACATGCTGCTCGACCTGTGTCCTTTCCACTGGATCTAAAACTTATCTTTCCTTTTCTGCTCGACCTGTGTCCATTCAACTGGATCTAAAACTTATCTTTCCTTTTCTGCTCGACCTGTGTCCTTTCCACTAGATCTAAAACTTATCTTTCCTTCTCTGCTCAACCTGTGTCCTTTCCACTAGATCTAAAACTTATCTTTCCTTCTCTGCTCGACCTGTGTCCTTTCCACAGGATCTAAAACTTATCTTTCCTTTTCTGCTCGACCTGTGTCCTTTCCACTAGATCTAAAACTTATCTTTCCTTTTCTGCTCGACCTGTGTCCATTCAACTGGATCTAAAACTTATCTTTCCTTTTCTGCTCGACCTGTGTCCTTTCCACTAGATCTAAAACTTATCTTTCCTTTTCTGCTCGACCTGTGTCCTTTCCACTGAATCTAAAACTTATCTTTCCTTCTCTGCTCGACCTGTGTCCTTTCCACTGGATCTAAAACTTATCTTTTCCTTCTCTGCTCGACCTGTGTCCTTTCCACTAGATCTAAAACTTATCTTTCCTTTTCTGCTCGACCTGTGTCCTTTCCACTGGATCTAAAACTTATCTTTCCTTTTCTGCTCGACCTGTGTTCTTTTCACTGGATCTAAAACTTATCTTTCCTTTTCTGCTCGACCTGTGTCCTTTCCACTAGATCTAAAACTTATCTTTCCTTCTCTGCTCAACCTGTGTCCTTTCCACTAGATCTAAAACTTATCTTTCCTTCTCTGCTCGACCTGTGTCCATTCAACTGGATCTAAAACTTATCTTTCCTTTTCTGCTCGACCTGTGTTCTTTTCACTGGATCTAAAACTTATCTTTCCTTCTCTGCTCAACCTGTGTCCTTTCCACTAGATCTAAAACTTATCTTTCCTTTTCTGCTCGACCTGTGTCCTTTCCACTGGATCTAAAACTTATCTTTCCTTTTCTGCTCGACCTGTGTTCTTTCACTGGATCTAAAACTTATCTTTCCTTTTCTGCTCGACCTGTGTCCTTTCCACTAGATCTAAAACTTATCTTTCCTTCTCTGCTCAACCTGTGTCCTTTCCACTAGATCTAAAACTTATCTTTCCTTTTCTGCTCGACCTGTGTCCTTTCCACAGGATCTAAAACTTATCTTTCTTTTTTCTGCTCGACCTGTGTCCTTTCCACAGGATCTAAAACTTATCTTTCCTTTTCTGCTCGACCTGTGTCCTTTCCACTAGATCTAAAACTTATCTTTTTTCTCTCTGCTCAACCTGTGTCCTTTCCACTAGATCTAAAACTTATCTTTCCTTTTTTCTGCTCGACCTGTGTCCTTTCCACTAGATCTAAAACTTATCTTTCCTTTTTTCTGTTTCGACCTTGTGTCCTTTCCACTGAATCTAAAACTTATCTTTCCTTCTCTGCTCGACCTGTGTCCTTTCCACTAGATCTAAAACTTATCTTTCCTTCTCTGCTCAACCTGTGTCCTTTCCACTAGATCTAAAACTTATCTTTCCTTTTCTGCTCGACCTGTGTCCTTTCCACTGGATCTAAAACTTATCTTTCCTTTTCTGCTCGACCTGTGTTCTTTTCACTGGATCTAAAACTTATCTTTCCTTTTCTGCTCGACCTGTGTCCTTTCCACTAGATCTAAAACTTATCTTTCCTTCTCTGCTCAACCTGTGTCCTTTCCACTAGATCTAAAACTTATCTTTCCTTCTCTGCTCGACCTGTGTCCATTCAACTGGATCTAAAACTTATCTTTCCTTTTCTGCTCGACCTGTGTTCTTTTCACTGGATCTAAAACTTATCTTTCCTTTTCTGCTCGACCTGTGTCCTTTCCACTAGATCTAAAACTTATCTTTCCTTCTCTGCTCAACCTGTGTCCTTTCCACTAGATCTAAAACTTATCTTTCCTTCTCTGCTCGACCTGTGTCCATTCAACTGGATCTAAAACTTATCTTTCCTTTTCTGCTCGACCTGTGTTCTTTTCACTGGATCTAAAACTTATCTTTCCTTCTCTGCTCAACCTGTGTCCTTTCCACTAGATCTAAAACTTATCTTTCCTTTTCTGCTCGACCTGTGTCCTTTCCACTGGATCTAAAACTTATCTTTCCTTTTCTGCTCGACCTGTGTTCTTTTTCTACTGGATCTAAAACTTATCTTTCCTTTTCTGCTCGACCTGTGTCCTTTCCACTAGATCTAAAACTTATCTTTCCTTCTCTGCTCAACCTGTGTCCTTTCCACTAGATCTAAAACTTATCTTTCCTTTTCTGCTCGACCTGTGTCCTTTCCACAGGATCTAAAACTTATCTTTCCTTTTCTGCTCGACCTGTGTCCTTTCCACTAGATCTAAAACTTATCTTTCCTTTTCTGCTCGACCTGTGTCCTTTCCACTAGATCTAAAACTTATCTTTCCTTCTCTGCTCAACCTGTGTCCTTTCCACTAGATCTAAAACTTATCTTTCCTTTTCTGCTCGACCTGTGTCCTTTCCACTGGATCTAAAACTTATCTTTCCTTTTCTGCTCGACCTGTGTTCTTTTCACTGGATCTAAAACTTATCTTTCCTTTTCTGCTCGACCTGTGTCCTTTCCACTAGATCTAAAACTTATCTTTCCTTCTCTGCTCAACCTGTGTCCTTACCACTAGATCTAAAACTTATCTTTCCTTTTCTGCTCGACCTGTGTCCTTTCCACAGGATCTAAAACTTATCTTTCCTTTTCTGCTCGACCTGTGTCCTTTCCACAGGATCTAAAACTTATCTTTCCTTTTCTGCTCGACCTGTGTCCTTTCCACTAGATCTAAAACTTATCTTTCCTTTTCTGCTCGACCTGTGTCCTTTCCACTAGATCTAAAACTTATCTTTCCTTCTCTGCTCAACCTGTGTCCTTTCCACTAGATCTAAAACTTATCTTTCCTTTTCTGCTCGACCTGTGTCCTTTCCACTGGATCTAAAACTTATCTTTCCTTTTCTGCTCGACCTGTGTTCTTTTCACTGGATCTAAAACTTATCTTTCCTTTTCTGCTCGACCTGTGTCCTTTCCACTAGATCTAAAACTTATCTTTCCTTCTCTGCTCAACCTGTGTCCTTTCCACTAGATCTAAAACTTATCTTTCCTTTTCTGCTCGACCTGTGTCCTTTCCACAGGATCTAAAACTTATCTTTCCTTTTCTGCTCGACCTGTGTCCTTTCCACAGGATCTAAAACTTATCTTTCCTTCTCTGCTCGACCTGTGTCCTGTCAACTGGGTCTAAAACTTATCTTTCCTTCTCTATTCCGTGGCTATTCCTCCAAATTAAACAAAGTTTACACATAATAAGTCATGTGCGCAATAAGTCCACCTTTTGTGCATTTGTGCATCGTCATTCTGTTAATGACCTATGTCATAAATCATTGTCAATGAATCCCAGTGCTGCAGGTGGTGCAAACAATACTTATTCCAGAAAACGGAATTTTGAACCAACAAACGAATAAGGCCCTCTAATAAACATTACCGCAGCTATAAACATAGGGGAAAGTCGACAGTGACCATTGTGAGGACCTTCTATCCTTGGTGATTTTAGTGGGACAGTTTTATTCTGATAGTGATTGATTACCTCGGACTGTTCCCTGGGTGTCCCAAAACTTCCAATGCCCCTATATTGTTGTCCATTGCTATATTATCTTCTGTCGTGAGGTTCTGAAAACATAACATATTACATCACTTTACAAACCACAGTCTCTACATCTACCAGTTAACATTGTACAAACTACAGTCTCCACATGTTACCAGTTAACTTTACACAAACTACACTCTCTACATGTTACCAGTTGACATTGTACAAACTACAGTGTCTACATGTTACCAGTTGACATTGTACAAACTACAGTCTCTACATGTTACCAGTTAACTTTACACAAACTACAGTCTCTACATGTTACCAGTTAACATTGTACAAACTACAGTCTCTCCATGTTACCAGTTAACATTGTACAAACTACAGTCTCTACATGTTACCAGTTAACTGTATACAAACTACAGTCTCTACATGTTACCAGTTAACTTTACACAAACTACAGTCTCTACATGTTACCAGTTAACATTGTACAAACTAAGTCTCTACATGTTACCAGTTAACATTGTACAAACTACAGTCTCTACATGTTACCAGTTACCTTTACACAAACTACAGTGTCTACATGTTACCAGTTGACATTGTACAAACTACAGTGTCTACATCTACCAGTTAACATTGTACAAACTACAGTCTCTACATGTTACCAGTTAACTTTACACAAACTACAGTCTCTACATGTTACCAGTTAACTTTACACAAACTACAGTCTCTACATGTTACCAGCTAACTTTACACAAACTACAGGTTCTACATGTTACCAGTTAACTTTACACAAACTACAGTCTCTACATGTTACCAGTTAACATTGTACAAACTACAGTCTCTACATGTCACCAGTTAACATTGTACAAACTACAGTCTCCACATGTTACCAGTTAACTTTACACAAACTACAGTGTCTACATTTTACCAGTTAACATTGTACAAACTACAGTCTCTACATGTTACCAGTTAACATTGTACAAACTACAGTCTCCACATGTTACCAGTTAACTTTACACAAACTACAGTCTCTACATGTTACCAGTTAACATTGTACAAACTACAGTGTCTACATGTTACCAGTTAACATTGTACAAACTACAGTCTCTACATGTTACCAGTTAACATTGTACAAACTACAGTCTCTACATGTTACCAGTTAACATTGTACAAACTACAGTCTCCACATGTTACCAGTTAACATTGTACAAACTACAGTGTCTACATGTTACCAGTTAACATTGTACAAACTACAGTCTCTACATGTTACCAGTTAACATTGTACAAACTACAGTCTCCACATGTTACCAGTTAACTTTACACAAACTACAGTCTCTACATGTTACCAGTTAACATTGTACAAACTACAGTGTCTACATGTTACCAGTTAACTTTACACAAACTACAGTCTCTACATTTTACCAGTTAACATTGTACAAACTACAGTGTCTACATGTTACCAGTTAACTTTACACAAACTACAGTCTCTACATGTTACCAGTTAACATTGTACAAACTACAGTGTCTACATGTTACCAGTTAACTTTACACAAACTACAGTCTCTACATGTTACCAGTTAACATTGTACAAACTACAGTGTCTACATGTTACCAGTTAACATTGTACAAACTAAGTCTCTACATGTTACCAGTTAACATTGTACAAACTACAGTCTCTACATGTTACCAGTTACCTTTACACAAACTACAGTCTCTACATGTTACCAGTTAACATTGTACAAACTACAGTCTCTACATGTTACCAGTTACCTTTACACAAACTACAGTCTCTACATGTTACCAGTTAACATTGTACAAACTACAGTCTCTACATGTTACCAGTTTACATTGTACAAACTACAGTCTCTACATGTTACCAGTTTACATTGTACAAACTACAGTCTCTACATGTTACCAGTTTACATTGTACAAACTATAGTCTACGTGTTACCAGTTAACATTGTACAAACTATAGTCTACGTGTTACCAGTTTACATTGTACTAGCTATAGTCTATGCTTACTGTCCATCAGTGATGAATAATAATATACATAAATATAATTATCATTCACATAATTGTAATAATAATATACAGTTAATGTGATAGTCATGAACCTTATCATATCTGTAAAAAACTAAGAAGGGTAAACACCTTTGTCATTACCTTAACACAGACAAGAAACGAACCCTTAACTACAACTTTTTAACGGTCTATTTAAACATGACCATCTGGGGGTGTTACAAGTGTTTTTATATCGTTGTTATGACAATATTTTAACAACGCTAGCTATTTATATATTTAGTATTATTCAAATTGTTTAGTTCGTTCTACCTTGCACAACGTGTTACAGTTGTTACTATATTGTTGTCAACTGTGTTACATATATATTTACGACAATAACAACTTTATCTATTCTTTGAGTATTGTTCAATCAGTGTATATTCCATTCTACTGTGTTGAGTATCACAACTGTTGCTAGGTGGCGCTGTAAATAGACAAGAACAATTTATGAAACGATAGTTTACTGGCTTTTAACCAGATAAATGTGAATATTTATTATTTACCGAAACATTTGTTTAGTCGAGGATGAGACATATCAATGTTATTACTTTACAACATCTTTAGTGATACTAAACTTTTATGTTTCTCTCTGTAGCTTAAGGCCCATAAGTCCCTGTTGATGAAATGCGTCTCGCAAAATAGTCCAATTGGACGAAGTTGCCCTTACGTCACTAAAAACGTCATCGGAAAGAGTGTTCTTCTATCCAATCAACAGCGTTTTAGCATAAGAATATGTTTCGAGTTCGTGTTGCTTCTTATGAGTCTGACTGATTTTTTCTTGTTGTTGTCTCAGATTCACAATTTAGAGAAACACCGTTGTTGAGCCACGAAATAGAGAATTCTCGACAGAAAAACATAAACCCTGATTTATTTGCTGGCTTGCCGATTCCACAAAGCTGAGGTAGTTGGTCAAGCTTAGGACGCGGCACTGTTTTATTGTGCAGTAATCATTGTAGTTGGGTGTTCGTAAGGCCTAACTCCCTTAAGCGACAGTTATCGTTTAAAGTCCCCAAGTGGTGACACGCTCTGCTATATTATTTTAACCTTAACAAAGTAATTTATTTAAGGCTGGCCTCATCAGACGGGTTCTGCTTTTTTTAAAAGATTAGAGAAAATTAATTCGTAGACATTTATAAACAGACAGCGCTTGGTCAAACGCACGTGATCTTCTTACCGCAGCAACTATAGCTTTATGATATTGTTGTGTTTTTTGTGTTTTTTGTGTTTTTTAATTTCGCGCAAAGCTACTCGAGGGCTATTTGTGCGATACTATTGTAAAAATTATATATTTGTGTTTCTTTCAGCAATACCTTTCTATATGATAACATGAGTTCCTGCTTACTAGTACCCCCAACCGTCGGACAGGGAATTAAAATTGAAGACTAAAATAATATCTGACGATGAAATAGTGCTTGACAGTCAATAGAAAAACTGGTCACAACGTTTCACAAGCAAAGGCATGTTCCTTTCATCAAAATGTGTAACAATAACACATAAAATCAACTCTGATGTGGTGGTTAACAAAAGAGCTGGATCAGTGGCATGGTGGTTAAAGACAGCTGGTCAGTGGAATGGTTGTTAAAGACAGAGCTGGATCAGTGGCATGGTGGTTAAAAACAGAGTTGGATCAGTGGAATGGTGGTTAAAAACAGAATTGGATCAGTGAAATGGTGGTTAAAAACAGAATTGGATCAGTGGAATGGTGGTTAAAGACAGCTGGATCAGTGGCATGGTGGTTAAAGATAGAAATGGATCAGTGGCATGGTGGTTAAAGACAGAGATGGATCAATGGAATGGTGGTTAAAGACAGAGCTAGATCAGTGGAATGGTGGTTAAAGACAGAGCTAAATCAGTGGAATGGTGGTTAAAGACAGAGTTGGATCAGTGGAATGGTGATTAAAGACAGAGCTGGATCAGTGGCATGGTGGTTAAAGGCAGAGTTGGATCAGTGGAATGGTGGTTAAAGACAGAGCTAGATCAGTAGAATGGTGGTTAAAAACAGAGTTGGGTCAGTGGAATGGTGATTAAAAGAGAAACTGGATCAGTAGCATGGTGGTTAAAGGCAGAGTTGGATCAGTGGAATGGTGGTTAAAACAGAAACTAGATCAGTAGAATGGTGGTTAAAGACAGAGTTGGGTCAGTGGAATGGTGGTTAAAGACAGAGTTGGATCAGTGGAATGGTGGTTAAAGATAGAAATGGATCAGTGGCATGGTGGTTAAAGACAGAGATGGATCAATGGAATGGTGGTTAAAGACAGAGCTAGATCAGTGGCATGGTGGTTGTAACAAGCTAAATCAGTGGCATGGTGGTTAAAGACAGAGTTGGATCAGTGGAATGGTGATTAAAGACAAAGCTGGATCAGTGGCATGGTGGTTAAAGGCAGAGTTGGATCAGTGGAATGGTGGTTAAAGACAGAGTTGGATCAGTGGAACGGTGGTTAAAGACAGAGATGGATCAGTGGAATGGTGGTTAAAATCAGAGTTGGGTCAGTGGAATGGTGGTTAAAGACAGAGCTAGATCAGTGACATGGTGGTTAAAGACAGAGTTGGATCAGTGGAATGGTGATTAAAGACAGCTGGTCAGTGGAATGGTGGTTAAAGACAGAGCTAGATCAGTGGCATGGTGGTTAAAGACAGAGTTGGATCAGTGGAATGGTGATTAAAGACAGCTGGTCAGTGGAATGGTGGTTAAAGACAGAGCTGGATCAGTGGCATGGTGGTTAAAGACAGAGTTGGATCAGTGGAATGGTGGTTAAAGACAGAGTTGGATCAGTGGAATGGTGATTAAAGATAGAAATGGATCAGTGGCATGGTGGTTAAAGACAGAGATGGATCAATGGAATGGTGGTTAAAGACAGAGCTAGATTAGTGGAATAGTGGTTAAAACAGAACTGGATCAGTAGCATGGTGGTTAAAGACAGAGTTGGATCAGTGGAATGGTGGTTAAAACAGAGTTGGATCAGTGGAATGGTGATTAAAGATAGAAATGGATCAGTGGCATGGTGGTTAAAGACAGAGATGGATCAATGGAATGGTGGTTAAAGACAGAGTTGGATCAGTGGAATGGTTGTTAAAGATAGAAATGGATCAGTGGTATGGTGGTTAAAGAGAGAGATGGATCAATGGAATGGTGGTTAAAGACAGGGCTAGATCAGTGGAATGGTGGTTAAAGACAGAGCTAAATCAGTAGCATGGTGGTTAAAACAGAGTTGGATCAGTGGAATGGTGGTTAAAGACAGAGTTGGATCAGTGGAATGGTGGTTAAAGACGGCTGGATCAGTGGAATGGTGGTTAAAAACAACTGGATCAGTGGAATGGTGGTTAAAAACAGAGTTGGATCAGTGGAATGGTGGTTAAAGACAGAGCTAGATCAGTGGCATGGTGGTTAAAGACAGAGTTGGATCAGTGGAATGGTGGTTAAAGACAGCTGGTCAGTGGAATGGTGGTTAAAGACAGAGCTATATCAGTGGCATGGTGGTTAAAGACAGAGTTGGATCAGTGGAATGGTGGTTGAAGACAGAGTTGGATCAGTGGAATGGTGGTTAAAGACAGAGTTGGATCAGTGGAATGGTGGTTAAAGATAGAGCTAGATCAGTGGCATGGTGGTTAAAGACAGAGCTGGATCAGTGGCATGGTGGTTAAAGACAGAGCTAGATCAGTGGAATGGTGGTTAAAGACAGAGTTGGATCAGTGGCATGGTGGTTAAAGACAGAGCTGGATCAGTGGCATGATGGTTAAAGACAGAATGGCATATTCTGTACAATTTTGATTTATGAATAACTATCTAAATGTCACAGCTTTTTATAATATTAAGTGAGATACGCTATATAATCTGTTATTTCAAAATAATTAATATCAAATATAACTTATTTTCATATTATAATAATTATTCTCTTAACAAACATGGATTTGTCCCGTTTCAGTTCTCATGATTTTGACGGTCCTAACCGGACGGTGATGTGAACGGTCAGTTTTACTCGAAATTAGTAATTATCAAGAACGTAGTTTTATTTACAACATTCTTTGAAATAAATAAGTTTGTTGTGCAGGGAGTTCGAGATTAGAATATTTTATTGTAGACGTCATATTCGGAAGACAGCAAACGAACTGCACATGATTCAAACTTCACATCCGAATGTGACATCATATCCGTAAACTGTGATGTACTCAGCCTAAACGATGTTTGTAACGCCATCTCACGCACAGTAAGTGAATTACCAAATATGTATAGTATAAATGTGGACGATTAGACATTGACTATTCATCACAGAAGCATCCAGGTAATCTGTAAATATGACAACTCATTACCCTAAACATGTGTATTCAATACTCCTGGTGAGTAGATAACCAACAGCCCATTTTATAGGTTTGTGTTTAGCAAGAAACAAGCAGACGAACTGTTAATAAACAAAGTTAAAACAGCGTTGTAATTTTCTGATAGCTGACGTTAAACACGTGTAAAACTGAAACGTTGTTTTTTCCTTTGGAAACAAAATTTAAAATATTTGATTCTACTTTCAAGCTAACCAATTTACTAAATTTTTCCTACATTTTTATAAGTTTCAGATTTTACATCAAGAAGAACGTTTTTGTTTAAACCGGTAAGATATTAACGGCGAACGTTGGATAAACTGTATTAAAATATATTTCATTTTTCCAGGCTATTATTTTAAATTAAATGGTTATGCGTTATAATGTTATTCCTCAACAGATGGCAGGGCAAACAATATCTTTGTACGATATTCGCATGTGTGTGTTTTACTGTAGCAAAGCCACATCGTTCTATCTGCTCTGAGTCCACCGAGGGGAATCGAGCTTCTGATTTTAGCTTTGTAAATCCATAGACACGATATTTGCAAAGGATAAATATTGTCAGTATTAGTATAGTGTTATTAAGAAAGAACAGTTAACCCACTGCCTTACAGTGTATTACAAGCTACAAAAACAGCAAGTAATCTCATTAAAAGGAATTAGATTAAAATATATATAAATATAAAGATGAACACTTCGACAAAAGTTAAATACGATATGTCGTAAAATATCATTTCTCAGTTATAAAAATTCAACCCTAAATTTTAATGGTATTTCACTATAACAACTATTGTAAAGTCTCCAGCTCCATAACTGTTTTTCTTAGGTTGAAATTTCGTTGTGTCGCTGCAATCTCTTGACTAACGCACGCTAGTCTTAAAGCAAAGTATATAAATCCGGAAGTGATTTAATAGCTGTGTAACTTTAACTGTAATATGTGTTTAATTATAACTCAATTACGATTTCCAATAACATTTCTAATTATTCATTTTATCATAGCGCTTATTAATAAACATATGTTAACTGTGAAAAAATAGTCCATTAACAATGGACGTGGTGTACATTGTTTAATATTTTTTTAATCCATTAAAATTTGTCGCAGATTTTATTATTTTTTTCTTTTAGGTTTTTAACAATACAACATCCTGAATCGTTGTTACTAATAATAAAATTTTAACGTAGAAAGTAAAAACTAGGCTAATTTTGTAAGATTTTATCAGCTCCCTCACCCCGTCAGTGACATAGCGGTAAGTCTAACGGTTATAGTGTTAACAATCGGGTTTTCATATTCATGGTGAACACAGTATAAACAACCTATTGTGTACGTTTTAGTTTGGTTACAAACTTTGTTGTATCATATGAAAAGGACAAAAACAATAGTTAAATACTATGTAGCACATTTTAAAATATATATAATTATTTTTAATTTTCACGATTGCCTTGTTAATTAAAATTTCAAAATAATTAGCAGTTAATAACAAAACTTAATTTACATTTCAGAACGAAAACAATTATATATATATATATTTATTTATTTATTTATTTCACTCAAAATATTGATACTAGATGGCAGTAGTACAAGTATGATAGTGTGCGTGAGGGTGTGTTCTTATAGTAAAGCCACATCGGGTTGTCAGCTGACCCTAATTTCAGCATTGTAAAACCGTAAACTTACCTCTGTACCAGCGGGGGATGGTATGATAGTACTAGCTCTCGAATGTTTGTGTAGAAGTAGTGACATACCCTATTAGTAATGAACTTGATGTATCCAGCATCCCAGATGATATCCAAGATGAATTTCTGGATCTAAGGAACGACTCTTCAGCTCGTGATCTCTTCAAGGTGAAATCCATGACTCAGTTCTGGTGCGCTATGTATCAGTCATACTCCAAAGTCAGCATGATAGCTTTACGTGTCCTTGTTCCATTTGCTTCTACTTACTTGTGTGAGGCAGGATTTTCCACTCTTGTTAATATAAAAAACAAAGAATAGGAACAGATTGGGTGTTGGAGATGACATGAGACTGGCTCTAACAAACGCTCGGCCACAAATTTCAAAGCTTGCTGCTGAATTGCAACATCAGGCATCTCACTAGCTGGGTTGGATAGCTGTTCAAACCTATGTTAATATTATTTTAAGAAATATATGTTCCTTTTGTGAATTCAGGTTGGACCAATGTGATTTAATTTGCTAATAAATAATTACAGAATTTTTAAATACTTATTTAGATGTTTCTTTCCCTCTCCTTCACAGAAAATAAAAGAAAAATTAAACTGCTGATAGTAAGCCCTAAGTAGGGGGTCACATGAGTTTCAAACTTTTAGGTAAGGGGTCGCGAGTGCCAAAAGGTTGGGAACCCCTGCATTATCGGTAACAGAATTGGTCACTAAAGAAATGGAACAAAAACATAAGAATCATTATTAGAAACCAAATAAAACATAGTTAAGGAAAATTATTTTCAAGAAATCTCTCTGTCTCACAATAAGGGATAATCTTATCAAATAAACAATGCAGTATTGTTTTTGTAAAAACTTATGTATCGAAAACTAAGGAAATAAAAATATAGATGAACATTGGATGGGTCTACACCCCTTTGTTTTAATTACTTGGATAATTTATTATATGAAGAAGGAAAAAGAAGAAAAGTGTTTGAAAATGTGGATGACAAAACATTTATAACACTTATTCTTTGATAGATTGTTTAGTGAGAGTATTCATGATGAAACTTTGTAGAAAGGACGACAACTGTCTGTTGTGAAGACACAAATGAAGAGGACTTGAAAACGGAAGACTTTAGAAACGTCGTCCTCTGTAACGGTAGTTGCAGTCCATTCCACAAAGTTTCATCAAAATGCTCATTATTGAGGTAAACATACAGATATTAATCCGATTTTCAAACGAGGCCCAAATCTCTGGATTATTATTCTCCTTATGAAAAAGATTTGGGTCTCGTTACAACTTTTGTATGAAATTCTGTATGTTAACCAGAATATGTTATTAATCTATTCTATTACAGTAGAAATCCTGTATGCAAACTTATTAACCAGAATATGTTTTTAATCTATTACAGTACAAATTCTATGTGCAAACTTATTAACCAGAATATGTTTTTAATCTATTGTGTTACAGTAGAAATCCTGTATGCAAACGTATTAACCAGAATATGTTTTTAATCTACTACAATAGAAATCCTGTATGCAAACTTATTAACCAGAATATGTTTTCAATCTATTACAGTAGAAATTCTACATGCAAACTTATTAACCAGAATATGTTTTTCATCTATTACGGTAGAAATTCTATATGCAAACTTATTAACCAGAATATGTTTTTAATCTATTACAGTAGAAATTCTATATGCAAACTTATTAACCACAATATGTTTTTAATCTATTCTATTACAGTAGAAATCCTGTATGCAAACGTATTAACCAGAATATGTTTTAATCTATTACAGTAGAAATTCTATATGCAAACTTATTAACCAAAATATGTTTTTAATCTATTACAGTAGAAATTCTATATGCAAACTTATTAACCAGAATATGTTTTTAATCTATTACAGTAGAAATTCTATATGCAAACTTATTAACCAGAATATGTTTTTAATCTATTACAGTAGAAATTCTACATGCAAACTTATTAACCAAAATATGTTTTTAATCTATTACAGTAGAAATTCTGTATGCAAACTTCTTAACCATAATATGTTTTTAATCTATTACAGTAGAAATTCTATATGCAAACTTATTAACCAGAATATGTTTTTAATCTATTACAGTAGAAATTCTATATGCAAACTTATTAACCAGAATATGTTTTTAATCTATTACAGTAGAAATTCTATATGCAAACTTATTAACCAGAATATGTTTTTAATCTATTACAGTAGAAATTCTATATGCAAACTTATTAACAAGAATATGTTTTTAATCTATTACAGTAGAAATTCTGTATGCAAACTTATTAACCAGAATATGTTTTTAATCTATTCTATTACAGTAGAAATCCTGTATGCAAACTTATTAACCAGAATATGTTTTTAATATATTACAGTAGAAATTCTATATGCAAACTTATTAACCAGAATATGTTTTTAATCTATTACAGTAGAAATTCTATATGCAAACTTATTAACCAGAATATGTTTTTAATCTATTCTATTACAGTAGAAATCCTGTATGCAAACTTATTAACCATAATATGTTTTTAATCTATTACAGTAGAAATTCTATATGCAAACTTATTAACCAGAATATGTTTTTAATCTATTCTATTACAGTAGAAATCCTGTATGCAAACTTATTAACCAGAATATGTTTTTAATATATTACAGTAGAAATTCTATATGCAAACTTATTAACCAGAATATGTTTTTAATCTATTACAGTAGAAATTCTATATGCAAACTTATTAACCAGAATATGTTTTTAATCTATTACAGTAGAAATTCTATATGCAAACTTATTAACCAGAATATGTTTTAATCTATTCTATTACAGTAGAAATCCTGTATGCAAACGTATTAACCAGAATATGTTTTTAATCTATTACAGTAGAAATTCTATATGCAAACTTATTAACCAGAATATGTTTTTAATCTATTACAGTAGAAATTCTATATGCAAACTTATTAACCATAATATGTTTTTAATCTATTACAGTAGAAATTCTGTATGCAAACTTATTAACCAGAATATGTTTTTAATCTATTCTATTACAGTAGAAATCCTGTATGCAAACTTATTAACCAGAATATGTTTTTAATATATTACAGTAGAAATTCTATATGCAAACTTATTAACCAGAATATGTTTTAATCTATTACAGTAGAAATTCTATATGCAAACTTATTAACCAGAATATGTTTTAATCTATTACAGTAGAAATTCTATATGCAAACTTATTAACCAGAATATGTTTTTAATCTATTACAGTAGAAATTCTATATGCAAACTTATTAACCAGAATATGTTTTTAATCTATTCTATTACAGTAGAAATCCTGTATGCAAACGTATTAACCAGAATATGTTTTTAATCTATTACAGTAGAAATTCTATATGCAAACTTATTAACCAGAATATGTTTTTAATCTATTACAGTAGAAATTCTATATACAAACTTATTAACCAGAATATGTTTTTAATCTATTACAGTAGAAATTCTATATGCAAACTTATTAACCAGAATATGTTTTTAATCTATTACAGTAGAAATTCTATATGCAAACTTATTAACCAGAATATGTTTTTAATCTATTCTATTACAGTAGAAATCCTGTATGCAAACTTATTAACCAGAATATGTTTTTAATATATTACAGTAGAAATTCTATATGCAAACTTATTAACCAGAATATGTTTTTAATCTATTGCAGTAGAAATTCTATATGCAAACTTATTAACCAGAATATGTTTTTAATCTATTCTATTACAGTAGAAATCCTGTATGCAAACTTATTAACCATAATATGTTTTTAATCTATTACAGTAGAAATTCTATATGCAAACTTATTAACCAGAATATGTTTTTAATCTATTCTATTACAGTAGAAATCCTGTATGCAAACTTATTAACCAGAATATGTTTTTAATATATTACAGTAAAAATTCTATATGCAAACTTATTAACCAGAATATGTTTTTAATCTATTGTATTACAGTAGAAATCCTGTATGCAAACGTATTAACCAGAATATGTTTTTAATCTATTACAGTAGAAATCCTGTATGCAAACTTATTAACAAGAATATGTTTTTAATCTATTACAGTAGAAATTATATATGCAAACTTATTAACCAGAATATGTTTTTAATCTATTACAGTAGAAATTCTATATGCAAACTTATTAACCAGAATATGTTTTTAATCTATTACAGTAGAAATTCTGTATGCAAACTTATTAACCAGAATATGTTTTTAATCTATTACAGTAGAAATTCTATATGCAAACTTATTAACCAGAATATGTTTTTAATCTATTACAGTAGAAATTCTATATGCAAACTTATTAACCAGAATATGTTTTTAATCTATTCTATTACAGTAGAAATCCTGTATGCAAACTTATAAACCAGAATATGTTTTAATCTATTACAGTAGAAATTCTATATGCAAACTTATTAACCAGAATATGTTTTAATCTATTACAGTAGAAATTCTATATGCAAACTTATTAACCAGAATATGTTTTTAATCTATTCTATTACAGTAGAAATCCTGTATGCAAACGTATTAACCAAAATATGTTTTTAATCTATTACAGTAGAAATTCTATATGCAAACTTATTAACCAGAATATGTTTTTAATCTATTACAGTAGAAATTCTGTATGCAAAGTTATTAACAAGAATATGTTTTTAATCTATTACAGTAGAAATTCTATATGCAAACTTATTAACCAAAATATTGTTTTTAATCTATTACAGTAGAAATTCTGTATGCAAACTTATTAACCAGAATATGTTTTTAATCTATTGCAGTAGAAATTCTATATGCAAACTTATTAACCAGAATATCTTTTTAATCTATTACAGTAGAAATTCTATATGCAAACTTATTAACCAGAATATGTTTTTAATCTATTCTATTACAGTAGAAATCCTGTATGCAAACGTATTAACCAGAATATGTTTTTAATCTATTCTATTACAGTAGAAATTCTATATGCAAACTTATTAACCAGAATATGTTTTTAATCTATTCTATTACAGTAGAAATCCTGTATGCAAACTTATTAACCAGAATATGTTTTTAATATATTACAGTAGAAATTCTATATGCAAACTTATTAACCAGAATATGTTTTTAATCTATTCTATTACAGTAGAAATCCTGTATGCAAACTTATTAACCAGAATATGTTTTAATCTATTACAGTAGAAATTCTATATGCAAACGTATTAACCAGAATATCTTTTTAATATATTAAAGTAGAAATTCTATATGCAAACTTATTAACCAGAATATGTTTTTAATCTATTACAGTAGAAATTCTATATGCAAACTTATTAACCAGAATATGTTTTTAATCTATTACAGTAGAAATTCTATATGCAAACTTATTAACCAGAATATGTTTTTAATCTATTCTATTACAGTAGAAATCCTGTATGCAAACTTATTAACCAGAATATGTTTTTAATATATTACAGTAGAAATTCTATATGCAAACTTATTAACCAGAATATGTTTTAATCTATTCTATTACAGTAGAAATCCTGCATGCAAACTTATTAACCAGAATATGTTTTAATCTATTGCAGTAGAAATTCTATATGTCAAACTTATTAACCAGAATATCTTTTAATATATTAAAGTAGAAATTCTATATGCAAACTTATTAACCAGAATATGTTTTTAATCTATTACAGTAGAAATTCTATATGCAAACTTATTAACCAGAATATGTTTTTAATCTATTACAGTAGATATTCTATATGCAAACTTATTAACCAGAATATGTTTTTAATCTATTCTATTACAGTAGAAATCCTGTATGCAAACGTATTAACCAGAATATGTTTTTAATCTATTACAGTAGAAATTCTATATGCAAACTTATTAACCAGAATATGTTTTTAATCTATTACAGTAGAAATTCTATATACAAACTTATTAACCAGAATATGTTTTTAATCTATTACAGTAGAAATTCTATATGCAAACTTATTAACAAGAATATGTTTTTAATCTATTACAGTAGAAATTCTATATGCAAACTTATTAACCAGAATATGTTTTTAATCTATTCTATTACAGTAGAAATCCTGTATGCAAACTTATTAACCAGAATATGTTTTTAATATATTACAGTAGAAATTCTATATGCAAACTTATTAACCAGAATATGTTGTTAATCTATTGCAGTAGAAATTCTATATGCAAACTTATTAACCAGAATATGTTTTTAATCTATTCTATTACAGTAGAAATCCTGTATGCAAACTTATTAACCATAATATGTTTTTAATCTATTACAGTAGAAATTCTATATGCAAACTTATTAACCAGAATATGTTTTTAATCTATTCTATTACAGTAGAAATCCTGTATGCAAACTTATTAACCAGAATATGTTTTTAATATATTACAGTAAAAATTCTATATGCAAACTTATTAACCAGAATATGTTTTTAATCTATTACAGTAGAAATTCTATATGCAAACTTATTAACCAGAATATGTTTTTAATCTATTGTATTACAGTAGAAATCCTGTATGCAAACGTATTAACCAGAATATGTTTTTAATCTATTACAGTAGAAATCCTGTATGCAAACTTATTAACAAGAATATGTTTTTAATCTATTACAGTAGAAATTATATATGCAAACTTATTAACCAGAATATGTTTTTAATCTATTACAGTAGAAATTATATATGCAAACTTATTAACCAGAATATGTTTTTAATCTATTACAGTAGAAATTCTGTATGCAAACTTATTAACCAGAATATGTTTTTAATCTATTACAGTAGAAATTCTATATGCAAACTTATTAACCAGAATATGTTTTTAATCTGTTCTATTACAGTAAAAATCCTGTATGCAAACTTATTAACCAGAATATGTTTTTAATCTATTACAGTAGAAATTCTATATGCAAACTTATTAACCAGAATATGTTTTTAATCTATTACAGTAGAAATTCTATATGCAAACTTATTAACCAGAATATGTTTTTAATCTATTACAGTAGAAATTCTATATGCAAACTTATTAACCAGAATATGTTTTTAATCTATTCTATTACAGTAGAAATCCTGTATGCAAACTTATAAACCAGAATATGTTTTTAATCTATTACTGTAGAAATTCTATGTGCAAACTTATTAACCAGAATATGTTTTAATCTATTACAGTAGAAATTCTATATGCAAACTTATTAACCAGAATATGTTTTTAATCTATTACAGTAGAAATTCTATATGCAAACTTATTAACCAGAATATGTTTTTAATCTATTCTATTACAGTAGAAATCCTGTATGCAAACTTATTAACCAGAATATGTTGTTAATCTATTGCAGTAGAAATTCTATATGCAAACTTATTAACAAGAATATGTTTTTAATCTATTACAGTAGAAAATCTATATGCAAACTTATTAACCAGAATATGTTTTTAATCTATTACAGTAGAAATTCTATATGCAAACTTATTAACCAGAATATGTTTTAATCTATTCTACTACAGTAGAAATCCTGTATGCAAACTTATTAACCAGAATATGTTTTTAATCTATTACAGTAGAAATTCTATATGCAAACTTATTAACCAGAATATGTTTTTAATCTATTACGGTAGAAATTCTATATGCAAACTTATTAACCAGAATATGTTTTTAATCTATTACAGTAGAAATTCTATATGCAAACTTATTAACCACAATATGTTTTTAATCTATTACAGTAGAAATTCTATATGCAAACTTATTAACCAGAATATGTTTTTAATCTATTACAGTAGAAATTCTGTATGCAAAGTTATTAACAAGAATATGTTTTTAATCTATTACAGTAGAAATTCTATATGCAAACTTATTAACCAAAATATGTTTTTAATCTATTACAGTAGAAATTCTGTATGCAAACTTATTAACCAGAATATGTTTTTAATCTATTGCAGTAGAAATTCTATATGCAAACTTATTAACCAGAATATCTTTTTAATCTATTACAGTAGAAATTCTATATGCAAACTTATTAACCAGAATATGTTTTTAATCTATTCTATTACAGTAGAAATCCTGTATGCAAACGTATTAACCAGAATATGTTTTTAATCTATTCTATTACAGTAGAAATTCTATATGCAAACGTATTAACCAGAATATGTTTTTAATCTTTTCTATTACAGTAGAAATCCTGTATGCAAACTTATTAACCAGAATATGTTTTTAATATATTACAGTAGAAATTCTATATGCAAACTTATTAACCAGAATATGTTTTTAATCTATTCTATTACAGTAGAAATCCTGTATGCAAACTTATTAACCAGAATATGTTTTTAATCTATTACAGTAGAAATTCTATATGCCAACGTATTAACCAGAATATCTTTTTAATATATTAAAGTAGAAATTCTATATGCAAACTTATTAACCAGAATATGTTTTTAATCTATTACAGTAGAAATTCTATATGCAAACTTATTAACCAGAATATGTTTTTAATCTATTACAGTAGAAATTCTATATGCAAACTTATTAACCAGAATATGTTTTTAATCTATTCTATTACAGTAGAAATCCTGTATGCAAACTTATTAACCAGAATATGTTTTTAATATATTACAGTAGAAATTCTATATGCAAACTTATTAACCAGAATATGTTTTTAATCTATTCTATTACAGTAGAAATCCTGCATGCAAACTTATTAACCAGAATATGTTTTAATCTATTGCAGTAGAAATTCTATATGTCAACGTATTAACCAGAATATCTTTTTAATATATTAAAGTAGAAATTCTATATGCAAACTTATTAACCAGAATATGTTTTTAATCTATTACAGTAGAAATTCTATATGCAAACTTATTAACCAGAATATGTTTTTAATCTATTACAGTAGATATTCTATATGCAAACTTATTAACCAGAATATGTTTTTAATCTATTCTATTACAGTAAAAATCCTGTATGCAAACTTATTAACCAGAATATGGTTTTAATCTATTGCAGTAGAAATTGTTTATGCAAACTTATTAACCAGAATATATTTTTAATCTATTACAGTAGAAATTCTATATGCAAACTTATTAGCCAGAATATGTTTTTAATCTATTACAGTAGAAATTCTATATGCAAACTTATTAACCAGAATATGTATTTAATCTATTACAGTAGAAATTCTATATGCAAACTTATTAACCAGAATATGTTTTTAATCTATTACAGTAGAAATTCTATATGCAAACTTATTAACCAGAATATGTTTTAATCTATTACAGTAGAAATTCTATATGCAAACTTATTAACCAGAATATGTTTTTAATCTATTCTATTACAGTAGAAATCCTGTATGCAAACGTATTAACCAGAATATGTTTTTAATCTATTACAGTAGAAATTCTATATTCAAACTTATTAAACAGAATATGTTTTTAATCTATTACAGTAGAAATTCTATATGCAAACTTATTAACCAGAATATGTTTTTAATCTATTACAGTAGAAATTCTATATGCAAACTTATTAACAAGAATATGTTTTTAATCTATTACAGTAGAAATTCTATATGCAAACTTATTAACCAAAATATGTTTTTAATCTATTACAGTAGAAATTCTGTATGCAAACTTATTAACCAGAATATGTTTTTAATCTATTCTATTACAGTAGAAATCCTGTATGCAAACTTATTAACCAGAATATGTTTTTAATCTATTACAGTAGAAATTCTATATGCAAACTTATTAACCAGAATATGTTTTTAATCTATTACAGTAGAAATTCTATATGCAAACTTATTAACCAGAATATGTTTTAATCTATTACAGTAGAAATTCTATATGCAAACTTATTAACCAGAATATGTTTTTAATCTATTCTATTACAGTAGAAATCCTGTATGCAAACTTATTAACCAGAATATGTTGTTAATCTATTGCAGTAGAAATTCTATATGCAAACTTATTAACAAGAATATGTTTTTAATCTATTACAGTAGAAAATCTATATGCAAACTTATCAACCAGAATATGTTTTTAATCTATTACAGTAGAAATTCTATATGCAAACTTATTAACCAGAATATGTTTTTAATCTATTACAGTAGAAATCCTGTATGCAAACTTATTAACCAGAATGTGTTTTTAATCTATTACAGTAGTGACGTCACTATATGTTTTTAAAATCGTTCTGACTAACAAATAAACCTTCTTCATTCTGCGTAAAAATTAAGTTCCGCCCCTGAACTTATCGCTGGAAAACTTAAAATCTTAACTTTCCAACCTTCACCAATCAGATTCAGAGTCTCTATGACACGTGATATAGAGTATGATGGTTAGCCAATGGGCGGTGTCTACTTAAGATTATGCAGTTACTGTAATCTTTCTGAGACTATTTCGACAATACTGTACTAGATAAAATTAGCATTCTTTAAAAAAGGTTTAACTGGGTAAATAAGTTGTTACTTTTATTGTTCTCATGGTTTGATATTCTAAAAAATTTGCAAAAAGTGTGACGTTTTGTTAATAGATGGCAAGACGATCGTAGAAATAAAACCCGATACCTTAGGATTTTTTAAAATTATTATTGACGTAAACCTCGAGGTATTGAGATGGTTATTTTAATATTTTATATTATTACATATACACACTTCTGGGTTTATTAATGTAATTGTTTTAATTTTGTGGTCATTATATAAAAAATCCTGGATTTATTGAGCTTATTTTGTGTGTGTATTTATGCTATATGTTCACGTTCGATCACATAACACTAGAGTTCATACGAAGACTTTCGCGCAAAGCTACACGGTTTTTTTATTATTGACTCATTTCTAACTGTTATTAAAGACAAGAGCTAAACTTAGAAAACGTTCTGTACATCTTGTCGTTTGGTATTCACGCAGATGGAATACAGCTTTATAAATTGGATTGTTGAATGCATTTATACACCAGTGTATAAAATATACATATTGGTGTATATAATCCGTTTATAAATGGTCTGATAACCCTAAATTTGTTATCTTTAATTCAATGCATCGTTTTACATCTCTTTTAGGACCATTTCACTAAAACACAAACCATAACTAACAATACGGGACTTCAAGTGGTTTGAATAATTTAATTTATTACCTATTTATGACTTCATTCATTTGATGGTGTTTATCGTCTGGTACACTTTGTATTTTCGTGGAACGTTGTTAAAGAAGCTGCAAAGCTAAACGTTAAGCGTCTAATTAAATATAAATTGCCAATTTAAGCTCATAAGATAGTTTATTTCTAATTTCGAAATGTGGTAACATTTGTAAAACGTATAAACTGTGTTTCTCTAAAATTATTTAAAATATAATTCACAATTTCTGGAACACGAACAGCACCTACATGTGTCTAAAACAGGTTGAAAAAGATTAGTAAAACAAAAACACGTGTTTTTTTTACTTAGTGTCTACAGAAAAGTAAAACCTAAAACAATTACGCGACCTTAAATTTAACACAACCACGAAATATTAGGTCTGTATATATGCTGGTTTCATAACACGCCTACTAAGTTGCCTTCAGTGACAACACAATACTTCATTTTTCCTAAAATGGTACAGCCCATGGTGACTTCCTTCATAACAATTGGTCAGACGCATTATCCAATTACTGTCGTCCTGACCTTGCGAGCGGTGGTCAGTCCTAGCTCGATACTTTCATCGTTAGTTGCTATACGCTATACTTGCTTCCGTTAAACCGTTGCCAGTCGTCACTCGACGTATCACCAAGGCCATGAATATCCTGGCTGTGCCCCTTTGTATTATTAACTTGAAAACCTAGTACTACACTGTTATTGGCTTATTTCATTCAGCAAATAAAAATGTAGAATATAATCACGTGACACTCTACGCGCCGATAGCTCCACTAAACGCTCTTCGTTGTTATACTGTAATTGAAAGAGAAAAAAATATATTTTCGGATTTTATAAAAAATCACTTTAAAAAACAAATCAATCCTTTCGAAATATCCGATTACTTAAAATAAAAACAAATTAATAATGTCTTCATCAACAAAATGCGATTCCTTGTGTAGTTAACAGTGAAATATGAACAGTGTAAATGCAACCCAATAAATTCGGTAAAAAATTGTTATAAATCGAAAAATAAAATGAAATCTCCGGAGTAGTACCGGTACATCGTACTGGTACTGGAACTGGTACAGGCTTATTTTAATCACTGATTATCAAACGTCTCATATAGTATAAAAATACAGGATATAAGGGAGGTACATAATTAATATCATTCAAATGTTAAATTTGAAACCTTTTTTAAACATATATTAGTGTGGAATACCGTTATTACGAATCATAAATTCATCTAAGTTTGTGTTAATTTTAACAAGGGGATAAGAAATACATCTACAAAATAACATTCACAATATTCTAAATCACTACAAATAATGAGGTTTCTGATAAATATTAGAACTATATAACAACTTAGAACAGTAGTACTGTCTTAGTAAGCGATTCTCTTATTGGTCATTTTCTTAACCAATCCTACACAGTCAAGTAGTGTGCCATTAATCGATCAATTTAACATTGCCGGTTCCATTGAATGTTTTTGATCAGTGTTATTGCATATGTGAATCATGAGCACATAAGTGTTTACTGAACGTTTGTGCCTCCCCTTACGTTTTATTGATATCACTATTCAAAAGCGACAGCAAACATCCAGTTTCTGTTAAGTCTGTTTGAGCCTTTAGGAGTGTATCTCCCGCTCCGAAAATTATGGTTCAGCCTTTATATTTTAAAATGACTCACGCTACAGGCTAACTCCTCTTCTACTGGTTTTTGTTTGGTCAATTAAACAATGCATCTCACGCCCTGCAAGTTTTGGCTCCGTCTTCCTCTCCTTATAAGAACTCTCGCTTGTAGCTCCGCCTCTAATTGTCAGTTTCTAATAAATTACAACATATTCTGTTCAGGTCGTTTCATCAAATTACAAACTACCGTTATTGAAAAGTTCACCTCACCTGTTATAAATTATTTCTACAAATTGCACGCTATATTATCGGAGAAGTCCTCCCTTAATGTTTTTGATACCTTTCGAATATTACAAACTAAGTCAAAAACTTCGTGTTATTTGTAATTATTTCAGCAAGGATAGTTTCGAGGAGCTCCGCCTTTTTCATTTGTTGTTTCAGCAAATTACAAACTACAATTATTGAGAAGCTCCGCCTTTTTTTCTTTCTTATTATATTTTAGTGTAACTCATGATGAAAGCTATAAAGAACAGACTCACAGATCTATGGACAGAGAATAATACTTTATCAGAATTACCTGTGACGTACATTCAACATTATCGATAAATTAACAAATAAATGAAAATGAGTTTATTTTTAATTTCCTCATAGCGTGACAGTTCTTACAACATAGTGGCGTAAGAGTTTATTTTCGTCAGGGGTAATTACTTTCAAAGAATGATCAGATACTATTGGTTATTGATACATGAAAGTTATTGTTATCGGGTACTTTGTAACAAACTAATAAGACCGTATTTGTGTGTTTGTTTCTTTTTTCTATTTTTCTTCATTTTAAAGAATGAAATTTTGTGAACAGATATTTTGTTATTGTTGTAAATCTTTCACTTTAGGGTGGCTACTGTCGCTCCCTCTCAGTACAAAAATCGACTTTACTGTTTAATAAATAAGAATAAAAGTACAAGTTTTATGTAATTAAATAATTTGTTTGTGTTAGAACATGTAGGTTATTTATAAATAATTTGTTTGTGTTAGAACATGTAGGTTATTTATAAATAATTTGTTTGTGTTAGAACATGTAGGTTATTTATAAATAATGTGTTTGTATTAGAACATGTTGGTTATTTATAAATAATCTGTTTGTGTTAGAACATGTAGGTTATTTATAAATCCAGACAATTTAAAATAATATAATTGGAACTAAAACACATTAACTACTGTAAAAAATGAAAGTAAATCCGTTTTTAGAGCTTATAAAAATATATATTCAAGCTAATTATATATATTGTGAAAATATATATAATCAATCAGTTTTGGACAATTTTATTAATTCAATAGAATGACAACTACACGATTATACCTGAATTCTAACCATGGTTAGTGGCTCTATGACATAGGCACGTTGTTACATCTGGTGCCTTCGTTGTGTGTACAATGCTTTCACATACCCCTACATTAACTAATGGGAATGAACTTCAATATGTCGCAAACCTCAAACTTCTCTGCTGTTGCTCATATTTAACTCAATTAATAAATCAATTGAATAATTTATGGGCACTGTCGTTATAGAATTAAATAAGATATATATTTATTAAAATATAACTATTTGTGATAAATATTTATTTAATTAATTAAACTTTTAACAATTGCTTCGTCACAATTGAAGTTCTTAAATTTTTCCTTTTTCAACATTGGGCAAAGTAATCGATTGCGTCACAGAATATCTAAATTTTCATTGGGTGTTCTTGTTGTGGCGTAATGAGCTGTTGAAACTTTGATTTCTAGATCAAACCAGTTCACTCATCCTCTTATAGTTTGTACTTTAGACGTGTTACCGAAACAATCCAATAGGAGTTTAGATCTATATGCAAACAAATTCTTAAAATATTAAAGACGGGCAACCGTCATCCGAGAAGAAATTACGTAATATAATAACAACCAACCAATCATGCTCCACTTCCGATGACAATTCATGATAATACGATGTTTAGTCCCACCTAAATGAACGACTAGAGACATCTGCAGGTGCTAACAAGAAACAAATGGCAAAAGCATAAAAAAATGTGCCAGTAATCTTATGCCTAACATACGCGGGTATTTCCAATGATGGTATTATAACATATTTTCCTTTACTTTAAAACATTAGTACTCAGAAGAACACTTGGTTTCTAATTTATATCATAAAAAGAAAATAAAGAATGCAGAGAAATTTCTTAGAACTAGAGTAACTATGATCATGAACCCCGACATGGCCAAGCGTTTTAAGGCCTGCGACTCGTAATCTGAGGGTCGCGGGTTCGCATCTCCGTCGCGCCAAACATGCTCGCCCTTTCAGCCGTGGGGGCATTATAATGTGACAGTCCACTTATTCGTTGGTAAAAAACTAGCCCAAGAGTTGGCGGTGGGTGGTGATGATTAGCTGTCTTCCCTTTAGTTTTACACTACTAAATTAGGGACGGCTAGCACAGTATAACCCTCGAGTAGCTTTGTGCGAAATTCAAACAAACAAACTATGATCATCTATTGTTCCATGAAAACAGTCTCCCCTATAGCATTATGAAGCTACCACCTAGTGTGTGAATTGAAAAACTTTTTAATTAAAAATTAATAAATGTATATTTTCTCAAATATTAAATTAGAATGAAGGTTCAGAATATCATATGTGATTAATGCATTCATAAGAACTACCACAAATAATATAACGCGGAGGGTGGGCCTTTTTTTTTTATTCAGAAGCGAAGTGATCACAATACTTTTTAATCACAACTGTGGTTATTCTCAAGGCAAATCAAAGACGTAAACCTTTACCCGATACACAGCTGGCTTTGTGACTCATCATTTTGAGATAAACTACATCATTTTTAATATCCTAAGATAAAGAAACTATAAAAAAGGAAGGCACAATCCATTGCCCTCCAACAGGAATTTTAATATATTTAATTAATTTTATGTGTTTTAATATTTATAAATTTTCCTCTTGAATT